>NC_137796.1:60629715-60744715 GCF_963383645.1 Muscardinus avellanarius
CCCAGTTTATGGCAGTATTTTTAAAAACTCTGTCCCTAGTAAGCACAAACTCTTCGTCTCCCTGGGCCAGTTTTTCCCAGCACCATTTGTTGAAAAGTTTATGATGAAATACCTTAGTGTCTGCCAAGCTTCTGTGCAGGGATTGAAAAATTCACAACTATTTGGCTTTTTGTTAATGATCAATTGCTTTTTAAACATTCGCCGCCAAACTCCCATGGCTAAAAATAGGAAGCCACAGATTTCATAACTTCAGATTTCTCCAAACATTTGTACACTGACTGCAAATCAAATCACTGAGTTTTTCACAAGTCTGGTATGAGGCTCCCTTCAATGTCTTGAGTAGAAGGAAAAGAACATCGCAGCCCCAGCCTGTCTTTCAGCGCCGCGACAGGTCAGATTCCCAGATAATTTGGAGCACAGAGGCTCAAATCTTTTGATAACTGACTTGTTTTGTCTTCACTAAACTGGTGACAAGCTAGACGAGGTGGCCTGAAATCCCAGCTACCCGGGAGACGGAGACGGGAAGAGAAGAAATTCAAGGCCAGGCTGGACAAGATAGCAAAACGCTGTGTCACAATAAAAAAGGGCAGGAGTTATCACTGAAATGCTGGCTACCCGGGAAGCTGAGACAGGAGGAGCAGAAATTCAAGGCCAGGCTGGACAAGATAGCAAGACGATGCACCAAAATAAAATAAAAAGGGTAGGAGTTATCACTCGGTGGTAGAACACCCCTGGGTTCAACCCCCAAGACCAAAATAAATAAGTAAATAAATACAAACTGCTGAGCACAGGGTGGTGGCATATGCTTGTAATTCCAGTACTTGGGAGGCTGAGACAGGAGGATCGCAGGTTCATGGTCAGCCTCAGCAACTTAAAGAGGCCCTCCGCAATTCAGTGAGAACCCTGAATCAAAATAAAAATTAGAGCTGGGCGTGGTGGTGCAGGCTTGTAATCCCAGTACTTGGGAGGCTGAGACAGGAGGATCGTGCAGGTTCAAAGCCAGCCTTAGCTACTCAGTGAGGCTCTCAGCAACTTAGTGAGACCCTATAAAATATATTTATAAAATATAAAAAAATAAATAGGCCTGAGGGGGTATGACCCGGAGGTAAAAGGCCTCTGGGTTTCATCCCCAGTACCATAAATAAATAAATAAATAAATTAATTAATTAATAAAATTAAATAGAGCTGGGGGTGTAGCTCAGAGGTAGAATGCCCTTGGGTTCCGTCTCCAGTACCACAAAAAGAAACAAAAATGCTGGTGTTAGCACTTCTTCCACCAGGTGTGCCAGGGTTACTAGCTAGGTGGTCAAATACTCAGACCTAGAACACAAGCTTGAGGTCCCGTTACAAATGTTTGGGTCCAGCTACAAATTTCTATGTTGAAACCCTAACAGTCAATGGGACAGTATAAGGAGGTGGAGCCCTTGGGAAGGGACCAGGTCATGAGGGTGGAGCCCCAGGAAGGGGGCAGAGTATACCTGTAAAACAGGCCCCACACCAAAATCAGAGCACTGTAGTAGTATGTGCATACCCACATCCATAGCAGCACAATTCACAACAGCCAAAGTGTAGAACCAACCTGGGTGGGTGTCCATCGGCAGATGAATGGATGACAAAGTTACGGGAAATGCAGACAATGGAATTCTACTCAGCAGTAAAGAAGAACAAAATTATGTCATTTGCAAGAAAATGGATGGACCCAGAGAACATTATGTTAAGTGAGATTAGCCAGGCACAGAAAGGGAAGGGTCATATGTTTTCTCTAATATGTGGTAGCTGGGGAGTAATGGGGAGGCCAGAGTGGCTCCAGGTAACGGAGGAGAAGCCTCAGCAGAGCCAGAGAGGTGGTCTTGGGGAAGGGGAGGGGGGAGACTGAGGCTCATTAATGGAAATACTGCCATGCACATGTGTACACATGCGAATATACCAACATCATCTTGATGTGCCAGTATTGGAAAATTACTTTGATATTAATTTCAAAATGTAAAAAGTAGTCAGGGCCTGGGTGCTGCAGGCCCCCCGGGCAGGGAGGGGGCGGCAGCTGTTACGATGCAGAGCTCCCCTCTGCCTTTGCCCTTCGTTCTAATGATTAACCTATAGTAAAAGCCTCAGAGTCAGTGGAAGCCTTTAGCCCTAAAACAATATGGAGGCATCAGCGCCTCTGTGTCCCTCCTCTCCTCTGTGGCCTGGCTGGGTGTAGGAAAGGTAAGCTCCGTGTGCGGCTTCGAAGCTCCCATAGTCGATGAGCAACCAATACTGCCCGATACAACAGAGGCAGAGGCCAGGTAGATTGTTGACCCCGCACTTAGAAAGTGCACTGTCCAGAGACAAAGAGGCACCACCTGCCTAAGGAATAAGTTACCAGCCCACTGCCTTGGGAACGCTGATAAGAAGAGACCAGTACTAAATCTACTTAAGGGCTGGGGTCCCAGGAGGAGGAGAGTTCCCTTTCCAGGTTCTCCAGCGTGCGGGTCAGTATGCTGCTTTTTCCTTCTCTATTTCCTACTGATTTTGTAATAAAGATTTGCACTGAATTACCTATTAGTTTTAATATATATATACATATATATGTATATATATACATATATACATATATATGTATATATACATATATACATATATATGTATATATACATATATACATATATATGTATATATATACATATATACATATATATATATATATATTTTTTTTTTTTTTTTGCGGGTCTGGGGATGGAGCCCAGGGGCATTTAATCTCCCAGCTACAGACCCTGCCCTATTTTTTTATTCTTTTTTTTGTGTGTGTGGTACTGGGGGTGGACACCAGAGGCTTTCTACCTCTGGGCTATACTCCCAGACCTATTTTCTATTTTATTTGGAAACAGGGTCTCACTAAGTTGCTGAGAGCCTCACTAAGTAGCCGAGGCTGGCTTCGAACTTGCACGATCCTCCTGTCTCGGCCTCCCAAGCGCTGGGATTACAAGCGTAGCTGAGGCTGTCTGCGAATCGTGCTCCTCCAATCTTAGCCTCCTGAATGCTGGGATTACAAGTGTGCGCCACCACATCTGACTAATTTTTCTATTCAACAAACTTTAGTTGAATAAGAAAAAGATCCCTTGCACCGTGTGTGTGTGTGTGTGTGTGTGTGTGTGTGTGTGTGTGTGTGTGTGTGGTGGTGGTACTGGGGGTGGAACCCAGGGCCTTTTCTACCTCTGGGTTATACTCCCAGACCTATTTTATACTTTATTTGGAAACAGGGTCTCACTAAGTTGCTGAGAGCCTCACTAAGTAGCTGAGGCTGGCTTCGTACCTGTGCGATCCTCCTGTCTCAGCCTCCCAAGCACCGGGATTACAAGCGTGCGCCACCACGCCCGGTTCCTCGAACCATTTTAAACTGTAACAATAGTACCCTGTATTGGGAAGACAGAAATGGGGAGGTGGGGGCACCAAATGCCGTGTGCATGTAGGTCATTGTCAACATGATTTACATTATGATGTGAAACTATAATGCACCAATAGCAGCATATTTAAAAGAAGAAAAAACCTTAACATATAAATAGAAAAACAAACAAAAATTAAACAGGCTCTACACAGACATGTTGGTGCACAGTTGTAATCCCAGTATTTGAGAGGCTGAGACAGGAGGACTGCAGGTTCGTAGCCAGTTTCAGCTACTTAGTAAGACCCTGCTTAAAAAAAAGAAAAGAAAAAAGAATAAGAGCAGGGCGTGGTGGTGCACGCTTATAATCCCAGCATTTTGGAGGCTGAGACAGGAGGATCGCAGTTTGTGGACAGCCTCAGCTACTTAGTGAGGCCCTTAACTCAGTGAGACCCTGTTTCAAAATAAAGAATAAAAATAGGGCTGGAGGTGGTGTAGAACAGAGGTAGAATGTCCCTGGGTTCCACCATCCTCTTTACCACACACACATACACACAAGGTCTGGGAAGCCAAATATGGTCGAGCATGCTTTGAAAATTGCTTAAAAAAGCAAGGCTATTTTATTTTTATTTTTTGCAAAAAAAAAAAAGGTACTCCCAGCTGTGCAAGAGATTTTGGGTTTTATATCCATGACTCAAAGCTCTGGCACTGAGCCGGGCGTGGTGGCGCATGCTTGTAATCCCCGCGTTTGGGAGGCTGAGACAGGAGGACCGCGCAGGTTCGAAGTCAGCCTCAGCTGGCTTAAGAGTCCCTGTTTCCAAATAAAATATAAAAAAGGTCTGGGAGTGTAGCCTGGAGATAGAAGGCCCCTGAGTTCCATCCCCAGTACCACCAAAACAAAAAACAACAACAAAAAAAAAAAAACAAAAAAACCCCCACAAAAAAACAAAGCTCTGGCACTGAACCCCTATTGGTGAGATTTACAGCTTCACTTTCTTTCAGGTCAGCTACCGGGGTAGACAGGGAGGGTACCCTCAACACCTGTCACATCTTAAAAGATGCTTATTTGTGAAGGAATGTAAGTCCCTACCAGGTTGCAAAATGGCGATGTAAATTAAGCTGCTCCTTTGACAAAGATCTAATATATTAATTATATTCTCACAATTCCCCTTTCTCTCTTTCTCTCTCTCTCTCTCTCTCTCTCTCTCTCTCTCTCTCTCTCTCTCTCTCTCTCTTCTCTCTCTCTCTCTCTCTCTCTCTCTCTCTGTCTCTCTCTCTGTCTCTCTCTCTGTCTCTCTCTCTGTCTCTCTCTCTGTCTCTCTCTCTCTCTCCTTTCTGTATTGGGAAGGGAACTTAGGGGCATTCTACCTCTGAGCTATACCCCCAGCCCTATTTTTTATTCTTTATTGTGAAACAGGGTCTCACTGAGTTGCAAAGGGCCTCACTAAGTAGCTGAGGCTGGCTATGAACCGTGATCCTCCAGTCTCAACCTCTCAAATGCTGGGATTACAAGTGTGTGCCACCACGCCACACTCCTCCCTCTTTTAATTATACATGATTACTCTTTTCCTCAAATTCTGTTAACATACATCGACTCTTGTTCTCAAAGGTGTTTGACAAAAGATTATTATGGTAATCGATAGAGGATGGTTTGGTTAGAACTGTCTGTGTCTGTCTGGGGACGAGGATTTTAACAGAGGGTTATGCAGTGGTTGTGTCTTCGAGGCCATGCCTCATAAGCTCCATAAGCTGGCCCTGATTGTGCACCCAGTAGAGAGTGCACAGATGTCAGGGAGGCTGGAGGAGGGGACACAGGGACTCTGGGCCACATTCAGGTCCATTTGCATCTCGCCAGGGGCCATGGCCCGCAATGCTCCCGCTTCTGGTGCTTTCAGCATCGACCCACCAGGATTTTCCTGGGCAGGAAGATCCCCGGTCACCTGAGACAGCAACCACAGCCCCAGTAGTCCACACACACTTGGAGGACTGAGCACCTGCTGCCTGAGCCCCTCCTAGAGGTCTGCTAAGTTTCTATATGCTGCCGTTCCCTCATGGCCGGGCGTAGTGGTGCAAGCTTGTAATTCTGGTACTTGGGAGGCTTAGACAGGAGGCTTGCACAGGTTCAAAGCCAGCCTCAGCTAGTGAGGCTCTCAGCAACTTAGTGAGACCCTACTTCCAAACAAAAATATAAAATAGTTTCACTCCCAGTAACACACACACACACACACACACACATACACACACACACACCTGCTTCTCTCTCTCCCTTCCTCTCCCCCCCCTTTTTGGTATTGGGAATTGAATTTTTTTTGTGTGTGTGGTACTGGGGGTGGAACCCAGGGGCTTTTCTACCTCTGGGCTATGCTCCCTGACCTATTTTATACTTTATTTGGAAACAGGGTCTCACTAAGTTGCTGAGAGCCTCACTAAGTAGCTGAGGCTGGCTTCGAACCTGTGCTGTGAGATCCTCCTGTCTCAGCCTCCCGAGCGCGGGGATTACAAGCGTGCACCACCACGCCCAGACGGAGATTGAATTTTGAGGCATTCTCCCTCTGGGCCACACCGCTAGCCCTATTTTTTATTCTTTATTTTATTTTTTTATTTTATTTTATTTTATTTTATTTTTTTGTGGTACTGGGGTTCCTGGAAGCCGGTCTATCTCTGGGCTACACTCCCAGACCTATTTTATTTTTGGAAACAGGGTCTCCTAAGCCAGCGCTGCTGGCTTCGAACCTGCGCGATCCTCCTGTCTCTGCCTCCCAAGTGCGGGGATTACAAGCGTGCGCCACCACGCCCGGCTTTATTCTTTATTTTAAAACAGGGTCGAGGTCTGGCTGTGAGGCCTGGCCAGAGGAGGTAGGAAACAAAGAACTCCAGGGTGGTGGGAAAAGTGGCCCTCACCATCCTCCTGGCCCCAGCCCATAAACCTACCTGTTTGGCTCCGTCAAGACCACCAAGGGAGACAAGCCACGACTGTGTAACCATTCCTCCCTCTTAATGCCCCGTAAAAGGCCCCTAGTCTATAAGACAAGGGCCCCTGACTCTCATGGATTCTCTCTCCAGGTTCCTCTTCCCAGATATATCCCCAAATAAATCTGTTCCTGCTGTCGAGCTGTGTACTCCTTGTCCCTATATTTACCAACATATGATATTTATTAACGTCCAGTACTTGGGAGGCTGAGACAGGAGGATTGCAGGTTTGAAGTCAGCCTCAGCAACTTAATGAGGCCTTCAGCAACTTGATGAGACCCTGTTTCAAATCCCAGCATTCGGGAGGCTGAGACCGGAGGATCGCGGTTCGCGGACAGCCTCAGCTACTTAGTGAGGCCCTCTGCAACTCAGTGAGACCCGGTTTCAAAACAAACAATAAAAAATAGGGCAGGGGCTGTAGCTCGGAGGTCGAATGCCCCTGGGTTCCAACCCCAGACCTGCAAAAAAAAAAAAAAAAAAAAAAGGGCTGAAGGTGTATCTCAGAGGAAGAACACCCCTCGATTCAATCCCTAGCACTACAAAAAATAAAAAAATAAAAAATTGCAGAGGCTGGCCTCAAATCTGCGATCCTCTTGCTTCAGCAGACCAAATACTGGGAGGACAGGCGTGGGCCCCTGCTCTGGGCTCAGCAAACCTCTCTGAGCTGAAGGGTGCAGCCGAAATCACACTCCGGTTGGGTCCCTCAGAAAGTCGGGACAGGACAGCAGTCTTTCAGTTTCAGTGGTCGCTACCTTTCCTGACCTTGACCCTGGAAGAGAGGCAGCTGTCCGGCAGTCGGTTGTCCGTGTGCTTGTTTGATGTGTGCTCATGATCACATTCTTTGGCAGCAAAAGCCCTGACACAATGTTGTGTTTTGTCATCGCCAGCGAGAAGTCCATTTCTGCCCTTACTCATGTTTGCTTTGGTCACAGGATTCAGCGGCATCTGCCAGTCTTCTCCCCTGACAAGCTATTCTCGTCCCCTCTATTCATAATAGGACCTTTGTAGCTTGGCTGGGGGCATGCGCCTGTCATCCCGGGACTTGGGAGGCTGAGACAGGCGGATCAAGGTTCGAGGCCTGTCCCAGCCACACAGCAAGACCCTGTTTCCAAATAAAAAATACAAAGGGCTGGGGATGTAGGCAGCTCATAGGTAGAATGCCCCTGGGTTTAATCCCCAGTTTCATTTAAAAAAAAAAAAAAAAACAGCCGGGCATGGTGGCGCAAGCACACTTGTAATCCTCGCGCTTGGGAGGCAGAGACAGGAGGATGGCGCAGGTTCGAAGCCAGCCTCGCTGGCTTAAGAGACCCTGTTTCCAAATAAAAATATAAAAACAGGTCTGGGAGTGTAACCCGGAGGTAGAAGGGCTTCCAGGAACCCCAGTACCACCAAAAAGAAAGAAAAAAAAAATCACGGTTCACAGACAGCCTCAGCTACTTAATGAGGCCCTTTGCAACTCAGTGAGACCCTGTTTCAAAATAAAAAAATAAGAAATAGGCCTGGGGGTGTAGCTCAGAGGTGGAATGCCCCTGGGTTCCATTCCCAGACCCGCAAAAAAGAAGGAGGAGGAGAGGGAGGGGGAGGGGGAGGGGGAAGGGGAAGGAGAGGGAGAAGGAGAAGGAGAGGGAGAAGGAGAAGGAGAAGGAGAAGGAGAAGGAGAAGGAGAAGGAGAAGGAGGAGAAGGAGAAGGAGAAGGAGAAGGAGAAGGAGAAGAAGCCTGGCACATGCTTTCAATCCCAGTACTTGGGAGGCTGAGACACAAGGATAACAGGTGTGTGGCCAGCCTCAGCAACTTATGAGGCCCTCTCCAATTTAGTGAGACCTTGTTTCAAAATAAAGAATAAGAAAATCGGGTTGAGGATATAACATGGAGGTAGAATGCCCCTGGATTCTACCCCCAGTATCACACACACACACACACACACACACACACACACACACACACACACAAAGTTTGTGAGGAGGTGCTTGGAAACTGTGCAAATATCCCAATCTTGCCTCAAATTTATCTATCTATATCTACCTATTATCTACCTATATCTATCTATTATCTATCTAGCTATCATCTATCTATCTGTAGCCACACTCAGGATTCAGGATTGGACCTGGGGCATCGTACCTTTGAGCTCTGCGCCAGCCCTTTTTATTTTTACTTATTTATTTTGGATACTGAAGGTTGAACCCAGACGTGTTCAACCTCTGAGCCACACCCCTTGACATTTTCTTATTTGTTTTTGAGGCACTAGGGATTGAACCCAGAGGCATTCTACCTCCCAGCTACACCCCCAGCTCCATTTTTTATTTTTTACTTTGAAACCAGGTCTCACTGAGTTGCAAAGGCCTCACTAAGTAGCTGAGGCTGTCCTCGAACCGTGATTCTCCTGTCTCAGCCTCCCAAATGCTGGGATTACAAGCGTGCACCACCATGCCCAGGTCCCCCCAGTCCTTTTTATTTTTATTTTATTTTATTTTATTTATTTTATTTGTTTATTTATTTATTTTGGTGGTACTGGGGTTTCTAGAAGCCCTTCTACCTCCGGGCCACACTCCCAGACCTATTTTTTTTTTTTTTTGAAACAGGGTCTCTTAAACCAGCATGGCTGGCTTCGAGCCTGTGCGATCCTCCTGTCTCCGCCTCCCAAGCGCGGGGATTACAAGCATGCGTCCCCCCCCACCTCCCGCCTGGCTTATTTTTTGTTTTGAAACAGGTTCTCACTAGGTTACTGAGAGTCTCACTATGTTGCTAAAGCTGTTTTCATTTTTATTTATTTATTTATTTTTTTAGTATGTGTGAGATGCTGGGGATTGAACCCAAGGGCATTCTGTCTCCAAGCTAAGCTACACCCATAGCCCTAATTTATTTTTTATTTGGAAAGAAAGCCTCACTAAGTTATTGAAAGCCTCACTAAGTTGCGGAGGCTGGCTTTGAACCTGTAATCCTCCAGGTCCCAGCCTTCCAAGTACTGTGCTCACAGGCTTGGTCCACCACACCCAGCACGTCAGGGATTTTTCTGGCTGCTTTATTATATATAAGAATGATCAATTAGTAATTCCAGTTCCTGCTTGTTCCCTCTTAAGGAAGATGGGGTGGGACGGGACTGGACGTTCCAGTTTCTAATCATGCCCTTCTAATGACCAGTCTTCACCTGGATCTCACCTAAAGTCACTCAGAAGGACGGAAGACGCTCCTGCTGCCCTGGAACCCTGAGGGACGCAGCAGCTCTGTGTCAGCAACTGGGCCAAAGAACAGAGACTATAGCAGCAACAAAATGCACCTAGCGCTCTTTAGGGGGCAGGAAATCACAAGGGTTTTAGGAAATCTGTCTAGGAAATTGAAAACAGTTGTAGTGTGTGTGTGTGTGTGTGTGTGTGTGTGTGTGTGTGTGTGTGTTCTGTGGTCCTGGGGATTGAACCCAGAAGCATTTTACCTTTATGGTATATACCCAGTCCTATTTTATTTTTATTTTTAAAATAAATTTATTTATTTATTTATTTATTTATTTATTTATTTATTTATTTATGAGGGTCTGGGATGGAACCCAGGGGCATTTGACCTTTGAGCTACATCCCCAGCCCTATTTTCTATTCTTTATTTTTTATTTTATTTATTTATTTATTTTTGGTGGTACTGGGGTTCCCGGAAGCCCTTCTACCTCCGGGCTACACTCCCAGACCTATTTTTACATTTTTATTTGGAAACAGGGTCTCCTAAGCCAGCGCAGCTGGCTTCGAACCTGCGCGATCCTCCTGTCTCTGCCTCCCAAGCGTGGGGATTACAAGCGTGCGCCACCACGCCCGGTTCTATTCTTTATTTTGAAACAGGGTCTCACTAAATTTCAGAGGGCCTCACTAAGTAGCTAAGGCTGTCAGCAAACCACGATCCTCCGGTCTCAGCCTCCTGAATGCTGGGATTACAAGCCTGCGCCACCACACCCAGCTCTTATTTTTATTTTGAAACAGGGCCTTGCTAAGAGGCAGAGCACCTCACTAAGTTGCAAAGGCTGGCCTTGAACCTGTGATCCTCCTGTCTCAGCCTCCCAAGTACTGGGATTACAGGCATATGTGCCACTATGCCGTGTGTGTGTGTGTGTGTGTGTGTGTGTGTGTGTGTGTGTGTGTACTGGGGATGGAACCCAGGGGCATTCTACCTCTGAGCTACACCTTCAGCCCTATTTTTTATTCTTTATTTTATTTTTTATATGTTTTTATTGGTGCATTGTAGTCAAACATCACAATAGAATATATGACTTGTGAGGGTATACAAGCACACATCATCCAATTAGCCCCTATCCCCAGAGTCTCACTGAGTTGCAAAGGGCCTCACTAAGTTGATGAGGCTGGCCTTGAACCTCTGATCCTCCTGTCACAACCTCTTGAGTACTGGGATTGCAGGCATGTGCCATCACACCAGGCTTAGATATGTTTTCACTATGGCCCATCAAGAAATTGCATTGCATTTCCCAGCCCGCCCCCACCCCCGCCTTGCTGGGGTCATGAGACAGGCTCCTGTCAAGAAAGCAGAGGCAAGAGCACCCTGCTTTCTTCCAGGCACCCCATAAATCTCCCAGGTAGCTCTCTTTCTCTGTTCTCTACCTGTTGATCAGATATTAATACCAGTGTATCAGTTATCTATTGCTGCGTAACAGAGTAGCCACAAATTCTTCCAAGCACCAAAGAATAAGTATTTGGGGATGGAGTTGAATACTAGAGTGCTGGCCTAGCACAGACAAGGCCCTGAGTTCCATCCCCAGCTCTGCAAACTGAAGGCTTAGGAGTTTGGAGCGGCTTGCAGGGTGGCTCTGACTCAGAGGTTTTTATGGGGCTCGGTCATGCCTTAGCCAGGGATTCCGTCATTTGGAGATGGTCCCCTGGAGCCCTTCAAGCCACTTCCAGGATCACTCACACAGTTGTTGGTTGGAAGCCTCAGTTTTTGCTGATTGTTGACGTCTCTACAGGCAGTGGGAGTATCCTCATGAATTGAGAGCTTCCCCCAGAGAAAGGAGGAGAGGAGAGAGACATAAACATCTCTTCAGTATGCTAGGATGCATTACTAAGGTCAACCCAGGCAGCACAGGTAGAGGACCCCACAGGATGTGAGTGCAGGGGTGAGATTAGTGGGTCCACATCAGAGCCCTGCTACCTCATCCAGGACTTCCTTGAAGCTATAGGTCAAGATACTGAGGACAGCCGGGCGTGGTGGTGCACACCTATAATCCCAGTACTTGGGAGGCTCAGCAACTTCGTGGGAACTCTGGGCATTCCTACCTCTGAGCTGCAACTTCAGCCATTTTTCTTTTTTATTAAAACAGAGTTTGTTTAGTTGCTGAGGCTGACTGGAGCTCAGAGTCTCTGAATTCAATCCCCATTACTGTAAAACAAAAGAAAACGAGCCAGGTGTGGTGCTCTGTGCCTGTAATCTCTGTACTTCTGAGGCTGAGACAGGAAGATCACAGGTTCGAGCCTAGCCTCAGCAACCCAGCAAGACCCTGTTTTAAATAAAAAATAAAATAAAAGCCGGGCATGGTGGCGCACGCTTGTAATCCCAGCATTCAGGAGGCTGAGACAGGAGGATCGCAGTTTGCAGACAGCCTCAGCTACTTAGTGAGGCCCTCTGCAACTCAGTGAGATCCGGTTTCAAAATAAAGTATAAAAAATGGGGCTGGGGTGTAGCTTGGAGGTCAAATGCCCCTGGGTTCCATCCCCAGACCCACAATAAATAAATAAATAAATAAATAAATAAATAAATAAATAATAAAATATAAAATAAAAGGGCCTGAGGTATAGCTCAGAGGGAGAATGCCCCTGGATTCAATCCCCAGTAACACACACACACACACACACACACACACACACACACACACACCACCAACAACAACAACACCAGCAACAACGACAACAACAAAAGACGCCATTAGGCTGGGTTCCTGCCTCTCTGTCTCTCTACCACCTGGACTTTACATGAAGGAGAAACAAAATCAATTGTTTAAGCCTCTGATATCTCAGTTTCTCCACCTTGGTATTGTTTATCCACTCTGATCTATCAGTGGCTGCCCCTGCTATTACTCACAGGAGGACCAATTGCCAGAGGACCAGGGCGTGGATGTTTAAATCGGACACTAAATAAATAGCACTTTGGATGGACACTAAATAAATAGCACTTTGTGACTTGTGCACATATATAAATATTGGCAAAAAATAAATACGAGAAAATGGGAATAAAGAAAACTCCATCAACCCAATAGAAGGAGGGGATGGAAAAATAATATACTGAATCAACGCCACACAATCAGAGCTCAGTGGAAAGTAGGAAGCCGTAAAAGAAGGAGACCTAAGGAAACACTGCAAAGTGGCTTTATAAGCTGGGCGTGGAGGCAGCCTTTGAACTCTGAGTCAAAATCCAGGAGCCATAAAAGAAGGCATTAATACACCGAAGGGCATTAAGTAGGAAAAGAGCATTCCTTCTCTTTCTTTGTCTTCCTTCTTCCTGAACCATAGAGACTTTTTGTTTCTTTGCTGGTTTGTTTCTTTTTTGAGACTAGAGATGGAAGCCAGGGGCAATTCAACCTCTGAGCTACATCCCCGGCCCTTTTGATTTTGAGAGCGTCTCACTAAGCTGTGGAGGCTGACCTCAAGCCCGAGATCCTCCTGTCTCAGCCTTCCAAATTCTGGGATTAACAGGCGTGCCATGCCACACCCTACCTGAACAATATAATATTAAGACCCTTGTGCGGGGCACACAAGGCCAGCTTGGGGTGACTTGGGGACAGGTGCCAGGGCCTTCCTGGGGTGCAGGAGCCATCTGCTCTGGAAATAGCTCAGACAGGGGGCCAGCCCAAGCAGGGAACATGAGGCGCCCAGGCGAGGCAGGGGCTGCCTTGAGGGTGTGGCTAGCATGACAGTGAAGAGGAGAGGAATGGCATACAGGGACACTAGCCACCGAGTGCATCTGGGCATCCAGGCCAATCACTAAGCCAAACAGGAGACGGAGGGAAGGGGAGGACACAGGGCGGGAACGGGTGAGGGCTCACTGGGCGATATGTGCATGTATGCCTCCACCATCTTGGGCCCCATTAAGATGTACGACTGCAAGCCATTAACCGTTAGTAGGGGAGAAGAAGAAGAACTGCAATCGGGCACCTGGCTGGCAGGCGCTCTGGTGCCCTCAGCTCTCCTTGCAGTTAAGGGTCGCTATGTGAAACGCGATAAACACTTTGTGCCACTTGCAGCTCTGGGGCTTGAGACACCTGCGTGCCCGTCTTTTACTTTCTCCTGGCTGGAACCCACCAGCAAGGACTGGACTCGCACCAGAGGGCAATCTCCTGGGCCTCTGAATGCTGCCCACGGGTGGGGAGTGCTCACCACTCATCCTTGAGTTAAAAAGCTAGCGCATCTGGAACATGAAAGCCATATCTCACTGTTGGCAGAGGGGGTGTAAATATGGAAAAGGAAAGCCGAGCGTGGGGGCGCACGCTTGTAATCCCCGAGGCGCTTGGGAGGCTGAGACAGGAGGATGGCACAGGTTCGAAGCCAGCCTCAGCTACTTAGTGAGGCTCTCAGCAACTTAGTGAGACCCTGTTTCAAAATAAAATATAAAATAGGTCTGGAATTATGGGCCGGAGGTAGAAAGCCCTGGGTTCCACCCCCAGAAATATATATGTATATATGTGTATATGTGTATATGTGTATATGTATATGTATATATATGGAAAAGGATCGGGTGTGTTGAATTTGATCAGATGTATCATCTTTTTCTTCTTCCACCAGTCATTTTGGACTCCACCAAACATCTGCCTTTCCCAAAGAATGGCCCCAGGAGTCAATTGGACCTCCTACTCCGGGAACTCTGGCCTTCAAACAGCCTCCTGACTCTCCACTCACCCATCTCCCCTCTGTCATCCAGGCTTTGCCTTGTCAATGGTAGCCATTGCCCCAAGAATTACTCCTTTTTTTGTGTGTGTTACTGGAGATGGAACCCAAGGGCATTCTACCTCCCAGCTACAACCCCAGCCCTATTTTTTATCCTTTTTTTTGTGTGTGTGTGTGGTACTGGGGGTGGAACCCAGAGGCTTTCTACCTCTGGGCTATACTCCCAGACCCATTTTATATTTCATTTGGAAACAGGGTCTCACTAAGTTGCTGAGAGCCTCACTCAGTAGCTGAGGCTGGCTTCGAACCTGCGCGATCCTCCTCTCTCAGCCTCCCAAGCGCGGGGATTACAAGCTTGCGTCATCACACCAGGCTTATCCTTTGTTTTGATAACAGATCTCACTGAGTTGCAAAGGACCTCACTAAGTAGCTGAGGCTGGCGGCCTTGAAGGCGATCCTCCTGTCTCAGCCTCCTGAATGTGTGCACCACCACGCCTGGCTTCATCTAGTCTTTTAATCTCACTGGTAGGACTTCTATAGAATATTAAACTCTAATAGCTAACGAAAAGAATTTAATTTACCCTGCTATGCAGACCCACCCAAACCTGTCATGTGAGACCCTCGTACAGGTTTTGTACCACCATTTCATCCCTCAAGCGGCTCCCAATATAAAAAAAAAAAACGTGTTAGAAACTTGAGGATGAAGCCAGGCGTGGTGGCGCACACTTGTAATCCCAGCATTCGGGAGGTGGAGACCAGAGGATTGTGGTTGCAGACAGCCTACTTAGTGAGGCTCTTTGCAATTTAGTGAGACCTTGTTTCAAATAAAGAATAAAAAATAGGGCAGGGGGTGTAGCTGGGAGGTAGAGTGCTCCTGGGTTCCATCCTCAGTACCGGAAAAAAAAAAAAAAAAAATTGACGATGACCCTTGAATCCCCCCATGGAAAAAAAAAATCTTGACGATGACCCTTGAACCCCCATGGGGAGCTCCTCAGGGCCACCTTCAAGGTCTTTAACAATAAAGAGGATGAACAATGAGCCCAAAGGGAGACATCTCTTCCTTAAATATCAAAGCATCAAATGCTGGCTTCAGTTTTGGCATGTTCCATCTTCAACCCAGGACAGAGATCCAGCAGCCGCGCCCCTCCACCCCAGCCTCTTGGTGCCAGGGCTTGGTGTCCCTGTCTGCCTCTGCCTACCAGGCCTGTCTGCTTTGCAACAACTGGGGACATCATAAATGAAAATACCGAGCAGGGCGCGGTGGCGCACGCTTATAATCCCAGCGTTCGGGAGACAGAGACAGGAGGATCGTGGTTCGCGGACAGCCTCAGCTACTTAGTGAGGCCCTCTGCAACTCAGTGAGACCCTGTTTCAAAATAAAGAATAAAAAATAGGGCTGGAGATGTAGCTCGGAGGTAGAATGCCCCTGGGTTCCATCCCCAGTACTGCAAAAAAAAAAAAAAAAAGTAAAATAATAAAAATAAATAAAACACCCCCAAGTGTTTTATTTATTATCTGGATTCAAACCCCTCTGGTCCCCACCAGAAATGACTGACCAACAACTTTGCCTCCCTCATGGCCACAACTGTGGATTGATGGTGCCCATGATCTGCAAGCCCGTAACCAGTGAGTCAAAAGAGCCCAGGGTGCCGGGGGCGGCAAGCGAGTCTCTCTTCTTTTGGATGCTGGAGCTAGCTTCTCCCAATGACTGAATTTCAGGGTCCCCTGGTTTCATCTCCTGTGTGTAATCGATATGAAAAGCTTTGAGGAGGCCCCCTGCAGATGCCTCGTCTTCTCTGTAGCTTGGGTGCCATCTCATAAGGCCCTCCTTTGGTTATTCCTAGTTACCCATTACCTGCTAGGTCAAAATCGCTCCCTCTCCCTCTCCCTCTCCCTCTCCCTCTCCCTCTCCCTCTCCCTCTCCCTCTCCATTTTTTATTTTTTGGGGACTGGGGATTGAATCCAGGTACATTCTACCTCCAAGTTATATTTCTAACTCTTATTTTATTTTGAAACAGTGTCTCGCTATGTTGCTAAAAGTCTCACTACCTGTTAAGGCTGTCCTTGAACCCGCAATCCTCTTGTCTCAGCCTCCCAAGTACTGAGGTTGCAGGCTTGCACCACCACATCAGCTTCAAGATCTCCTACATTAGGGGCCTCTGATGAATTGGAAGAAATAACCCGAACCCCCATCTTTATTATATCTTCCTCCGCAGACAGGAAATCTCATCCCCACAGCTGTCTTTTCTGAGTGTGTTTGCGGTAATGGGGATGGAACCTAGGGGCATTCTACCTCTGAGCTACACCACAGCCCTATTTTTTTTTTTTAATCTTGAAATACAGTCTCACTGAATTACAGAGGGCCTCACTAAGTAGGTGAGGCTAGCCACGAACCCAGATCCTCCCTTCCCAGCCTCCCAAGTACTGGGAGTGCACCACCATGCCTGGCTCACTATTTTCTATTGAGATAATTCTTTTGTGTGTGTGTGTGGTACTGGGGATTGAACCAATGGTTTCAAAATAATAAAAATAAAATAGGGCTGGGAGCGTAGCTCAGAGGTAGAATGACTCTGGGTTCGATCTCTAGTAACACATACACACACACACACACACACACACACACACACAATGTTATCAAACAGTAAATAGATGTTGCAAGGTTTTAAAATATGTTTGTCATATACATGTACAAGCAAAGTTTCCTCCCTTTCTTTCTTTCTTTCTTTCTTTCTTTCTTTCTTTCTTTCTTTCTTTCTTCTTTCTCTTTTGTGGTACTGGGGATGGAACCTAGGGGCATTCTACCTCCGAGCTACATCCCCAGCCCTATTTTTTCTTTTTTTCGAAACAGAGTCTCACTAAGTTGCAGAGGGCCTCACTAAGTAGCTGAAGCTGTCTGTGAACCACAATCCTCCGGTCTCAGCCTCCCGAATGCTGGGATTACAAGCGTGTGCCACCAGGCCCGGCTTGGTTTCTTCTTAATTGTGACTATAAAGAACTTGAAGAAGTTGGGCATGGTGGCGCACCTGTGTAATACCCGTACTTGGGAGGCTGAGACAGGAGGAATGCGCAGGTTCAAAACCAGCCTCAGCTACTTAGTGAGGCTCTCAGCAACTTAGTGAGACCCTGTTTCCAAATAAAATAGAAAATAGGTCTGAGAATATAGCCTGGAGGTAGAAAGCCCCTGGGTTCCATCCCCAGTACCACAAAACAAACAAACAAACAAACAAACAAACAAACAAACAAAATAATTTGAAGAGGTCAGGCATGGAGATGCGTAGTTATAATTCTGATACTGGGAGGCTGAGACAGGATTGCAGGTTTGCAGCCAGCCTCAGCTACGTAGTGAGGAGGCCCTTTGCAACTTAGACCCTGTTTCAAAATAAAGGATAAAAATTAGGGCTGGGAATGTAGCTTGAAGATAGAATGCCCCTGGTTTCCATCCCCGGTGCCACAAAAATAAATGAAAGGAAGGAAGGAAGGAAGGTGGATGGATGGATGGATGGATGGATGGATGGATGGATGGATAAGCAAGGTAGAGCTGGGGGTAGACACACACACACACACACACACACACACACACACACACTCACACACATGTCATCAGAAACAATATTAAGCTCTTTCCCTGCAGCCACCAGGTCGTGTGGAGGCACGGGTGCGTTCACCGTTTGGCTTCAGTGGTAAACACCGTAACCACCGCGTGGCAGAGGAAGGCATTGCTGCTGGGGGTGCAATGGATGTTAATGCGGCTCAGGGAATTCGCGAAGCTACCAAAGTCTTCCTTAGTCAAACACCAAGCCCAAGCGCCGGGTGTGGTGGCGCACGCTTGTAATCCCCGTGCTTGGGAGGCGGAGACAGGAGGATCGGGCTGGTTTGAAACCAGCTGCGTGTGCTGGCTTAGGAGACCCTGTTTCCAAATAAATAAAATAGGTCTGGGAGTGTAGCTCAGAGGTAGAAGGGCTTCCAGGAACCCCAGTACCACCAAAAAAAAAAAAAAAAAAACCACCAAGCCCATCTTTGTGTGATTGGATCCACTTTGTGCTGAGCACCAAATCAACCTAATTAAGGTTGATAAAACAAGAAATTGGGGGAATGGGCCGGCCTCTGCAAAACTGACCCAGAGGGAAAGCACCGTTGTGTAGTCGTTAAGGACTATGGCAAAGAACCTCAGGCCGAGCATGCCATCGAGGAGTGCTTCAAATGCAAGAAATGAGCAAATAAAGATTTTGGTTTACAAAAAAATTAAGGATTATCTGCACCTATGCCAAGCATTTTAAGTTTGATGTGGAGGGAGTACTGGGAATTGAATCGTGGCGCTCTCAACCACTGAGCCTTATCTCCAGCCTATTTAGTTATTCATTTTTGTGGTACTGAGGATTGGACTCAGGGGCGTTCTGTCTCTAAGTACCCCCAGCCCTATTTTATTTATTCATTTATTTTTATTTTAAAACAGAGTCTCACTAAGTTGCCGAGGGCCTTGCTAAATTGCTGAGGCTGGTCTCAAACCTGCAATCCTGTTTCAGCCTCCCAAGTACTGGGATTACAAGCGGGCACCACTACACCTGGTCCCCAGGCCTTTTTATTATTTATTTATTTGTGTGTGGTACTGGGTATTGAACCCAGGGGTGTTCTACCTCTGAGCTTCACCCCATCCCTATTTTACTTACGGTACTAGGGATTGAATGCAGGGGCATTTAACCTTCAAGTTACACCCTCAGTTCTATTTTTTATTCTTTATATTTGAAAGAGAGACTCATTAAATTGTGGGGGCTCACCAAATTATTGAGGCTGTGATCCTCTTGTCTCAGCCTCCCAATACTGGGATTACAAGTATGTGCCACCATGCCTAGTTTTTACTTTATTTATTTATTTATTTATTTATTTATTTATTTATTTATTTTGGTGGTACTGGGGTTCCTGGAAACCCTTTACCTCCGGGCTACACTCCCAGACCTACTTTATACTTTTTTTAAATTTGGAAACAGGGTCTCTTAAACCAGCGTGGTTGGCTTCGAACCTGCACGATCCTCCTGTCTCCGCCTCCCAAGCACAGGGATTACAAGCGTGCGCCACCACACCCAGCTTTATTATTTTATTTTATTTTTTTGTTTAAAGAAATCTCTTTAAGCCGGGCGTGGTGGCGCACGCTTGTAATCCCCGTGCTTGGGAGGCTGAGACAGGAGGATCGCGCAGGTTCGAAGCCAGCCTCAGCTACTTAGTGAGGCTCTCAGCAACTTAGTGAGACCCTGTTTCCAAATAAAATATAAAAAAGGTCTGGGAGTATAGTCCGGAGGTAGAAAGCCTCTGGGTTCCACCCCTTGTACCACCAAAAAAAAAAAAAAAAAAAAATCTCTTTAATGAATACCAAAGCTTGTGAGACAGAATGTCTACAATTACACAGCTCTGAACAAGTGAAACCATGGTTATCAAACAGCTACTTTTATTACAGCATCTACAGTATCTGAAAAAGAGATGTAATAATAAATAACTGCAGCTGCATCACAAGACACCCATTTATTTAACCACAACAGTGGATCTTGCTACGTTTTATTCTAAGCCTTCATTATTCTTCAGGTTCTCCAGGCTCATGGATGTCATCAGTCTTCAAACTCATTCTAACCATTTGTGTTGCAAGAGAGATCTGTTGCTTTTTGCCAATCAGGGTTTCTATGACATGCTGTAGCAGCATATCATTTGTGCCCTTGTGCAGACAGTCGATCCCCAGCGCAGGGTTGTTCTCCTTCACCTGTCGGGCTCCGATTCAGTCATGGTCTGGATGGGATTCATGCCACTGTTTTCAGCCAGGGCCATGGGGATGACCTCCAGCACATCAGCAAAAGCTCTCATGGCGTACTGCTCCAAGGCGGGGCACTTGTCCGCCTCCTGGCTGACTGCCAAAGCACGGGAGATCTCCGCAGCACCGCCTCCATACACCACACGACCGTCACGGATGAGGTTCTGGGTGACACACAGCGCACCGTGGAGGGAGCGCTTGGCTTCCTCGATGATCATCTTATTTCCTCCTTGAATGAAAACGGTCACGGCCCGGGAGTTCTTGCACTGCTCAATGGCCAGCATTTTGTCTTTGGTTGAGCCAAACGAGATCTCCTGGACAACCCCAGCAAAGCCCAGCTTCTCCGGTGTGAGCTCAGAGAGTCGAGGGACAGTCCAATCAGCTCGATTTCTGGTCCGCCCACCCAATGAATCGCGGGCAGGTTTGTTCTGAAGAAGTAAGTGGTTGGCTTTATCATCAGAGCCCCACTGGCAAATAGCTAGGTTAGCACCAGTTCCTTTAATTTGTTTAATCATCCCTTCAAACTTGTCCTTTTCATATTTCTGAAGGGCTTTATAGTCTTCCACAGAGGTCACATCCAGCTTGTGCTTTGTCTTTGGTTTCAGTGGTTCAGATGGACACGTGAGGATTGCGATTTTAGCATCCTCCACTTTTTTCGGCATCTGTAGGTGACTGAAGTCCTTGTCCACGATCATGCCACGCCCTTTATGAGCTTGGTGTCCTCCAGCCTCCCGTCCACTTTGCCTTCTACTTTGATGGGCTCAAACTGAACG
Organism: Muscardinus avellanarius; assembly: GCF_963383645.1. Lineage (NCBI taxonomy): Eukaryota > Metazoa > Chordata > Mammalia > Rodentia > Gliridae > Muscardinus > Muscardinus avellanarius. The sequence goes on from NC_137796.1 coordinate 60,650,480, forward strand.
TCTCTCCGCACCGTGTCGGCCACGGTGAGGACCGCATTCACGGCAACCCCGGCCATTTGTCGGTGACACCTGTTAACCACTTTGGAGCCCAGCGTGGCTTTCGTGGTCTGGATCAGACCGCGGTTCCGTGTTCTCTGGGTCCACAAGGACACTGTCGCTGATCTTGTCCAGGTGCTCGATGGCAATGCGGGCGGCCTGCTCGTAGCCATCAGCGATTCTGATGGGTGAATGCCTCGGTCCAGCAGCTGCTCAGCTTCTTCCAGCAAGGCACCGGCCAGGACAACCACTCTTGTGGTTCCATCTCCAATTTCATCATCCTGGGACTTGGATGGTTCACCCATCAGCTTGGCAATCTGATGATCCACATCCGTCATGCTTAGAATGGTGGCACCGTCGATAGTTACAGTCACATCGCCGTCCTTATCCACCATCATCTTATCCAGCCCATTTGGTCCAAGTGATGTTCTCATTGTATTTGCTATAGCCTTTGCAGCCATTAGATGAGACTTGAGGGCCTCGAGTCCCATAAGACGAGACTTGCAGTCCTGATCCTTGTTGATGAAGAAGGGGCGCCCTTATTCGTCGAAGGCGAGGGTCCCCATGGACGCCATGATGTAGCAGTAGGAGTTACTTCCCTACAACTGGCGGAGACCCTATTATTTTATTTTTTAACAGGATGTCATTAAGTTGCTGAAAGTCTTGCTAAATTGCTGAGATTGGCTGCGAATCTGCAATCCTTCTGTCTCAGCCTTCCAAATACTGGGATTACAGGTGTGCGCCACAATGCCTGGCTCCTTTTTTATTTTTAATTTGAGACAGGGTCTCACTGAGTTAACCGGGCTGGTCACGAATTTGCAATCCTCTTGCCCTAGCCTTCCACATGCTCAGCACATGTTCTGTCAGAGCTACATCCTCCAGCCCATTCTCATTAAGTTTTGAAAAACCATTTGCTTGTCCATTGTCTCCACCTCCGCTTACCCCGTGGGAGGAGAGCAGGCTCAGGCTTGCTAGCACCTTGGGGATCCCCTCAGAAACCTGTTCTATGCGTGGTTAGTTTATTACAGTGCAAAGATACAGATGATAATCAGCCAATGGAAAGAGCTCCTGGGACAGGGTCCAGGAGACAACAAACAGGTAAGCTCTCTGCGGACCTCTCCTGGCAGAGTCACACACAGGCCTAACTGCCAGTGACGATGTGACGATCTGGGGCACCATGCAGGGAGAATGGCCGGCCCGGGAAGCCCGCCAAGAGCTCCGTGCCACAGCTTCCGTGGCATTTGAGCACATAGGCATGGCCGATTGCAATGTTTCTCCTCATTTCCATCTCCCTCCCTCCTTCTTTCATTCTCTCTCTCCTTCTCTTTCTTTCTTTCTTTCTTTCTTTCTTTCTTTCTTTCTTTCTTTCTTTCTTTCTTTTTCTGGTACTGGGGATGAAACCTGGGACATTCTATCTCTGAGCTACACCCCCAGCCCTATATTTTATTTTTTATTTTTATTTTTATATTTATTTATTTATTTATTTATTTATTTATTTATTTATTGTGAGTCTGGGGATGGAACCCAGGGGCATTTGACCTCCGAGCTACACCTCCTGCCCTATTTTTTATTCTTTATTTTGAAACCGGGTCTCACTGAGTTGCAGAGGGCCTCATTAAGTAGCTGAGGCTGTCTGTGAACCGCGATCCTCCAGGTCTCAGCCTCTCGAATGCTGGGATTACAAGCGTACGCCACCATGCCCAGTTTTTATTCTTTATTTTGAAACAGGGTCTCACTGAGTTGCAGAGGGCCTCACTAAGTAGCTGAGGCTGTCTGTGAACCACGATCCTCCTGTCTCAGCCTCCTGAATGCTGGGATTACAAGCGTGTACCACCACGCCCGGCTATTTATTATTTTGAAATAGGTCTCAACTGAGTTGCAAAAAACCTCACTAAGTAGCAGGCTGTCTGTGAACCGCGATCCTTCTGTCTCAACCTTCCATATGCTGGGATTACAAGTGTGCGCCACCACGTCCAACTCTCTCTCTCTGTCTCTCTCTCTCCCCTCCCCCTTCCCTCCTATTTCTCTTCTCTTTCTTTCTTTCTTTCTTTCTTTCTTTCTTTCTTTCTTTCTTTCTTTTGGTGGTACTGGGGTTCCTGGAAGCCCTTCTACCTCCGGGCTATACTCCCAGACCTATTTTTACATTTTTATTTTGAAAACGGTCTCCTAAGCCAGCGCTCACAGCTGGCTTCGAACCTGCGCGATCCTCCTGTCTCTGCCTCCCAAGCACGGGTATTACAAGCGTGCGCCACCACGCCCGGCTCTTTCTTTCTTTATGTGCTGGGGATTGACCCCAGGGGCATTTTAACTCTGAGCCACACCCCCAGCTCTATTTTTTTTATTATTATTCTTTTTTTTTTTTTTTTGGTGGTACTGGGGTTCCTGGAAGCCCTTCTACCTCCGGGCTACACTCCCAGACCTATTTTTGCATTTTTATTTGGAAACAGGGTCTCCTAAGCCAGTGCGCGGGGCTAGCTTCGAACCTGCGCGATCCTCCTGTTTCTGCCTCCCAAGTGCGGGGATTACAAGCGTGCGCCACCACGCCCGGCTATTATTCTTTATTTTGAAACTGGGTCTCATGAAGTTGCAGAGGGCCTTCCTAAGTTGCTGAGGCTGGCCTCGATCCTGCAATCCTCCTGTTTTAGCATCCTGAGTTCTGGGGTTACAGGCGTGCACCACCACATCCAGCTGGGGTGTGACTGATTTTTGGATGTGCAGGTATCCCCTCCAGAAATCACAATGTAACCAGGCGTGGTTGCCCACACTTATAGCAAGACTCTGTGCAACCTAGAAAGATCCTGTTTTATTTATTTTTATTTTTTGTTTTCATTTTATTTTATTATTTTAAATCTATTTTTATTGGTACATTGTAATCATATATCACATTGGAATACAAGACTTGAGAGGATATACAAGCACACATCCAATTAGCCCTCATCCACTCCCCATCCCATTCCCTTCCCCTCCCTCGATCCCATGCTTGTTTGGTGATTAACTTTGATACATATGTTTATGTACCTCCTGCTTTTTAAAGAGGCTCCATCCTCCCCTATTCCATACCCTCTGATTGGTCACCTTAATTGCTTCACTATAGGGCCCTTTCTATAGCTCGACCACTTCCTGTTGCCCCTTTCCTCCTAGTTATTGCTGATTAGGGGAAGCATCTGGTTTTTATTTTCTGTGATATTTTTCTGTGCATGCCACGTTGCAAATACTGATCCCACTCTTGATGGCCCCAGTTGTGGCCTGGCTACCCGGTGAACTGCTCCAGACCTTGCTGGCTCAAGCAGCGGCCTTGCCTCATGGGAGGCCCCGATTCTGGTCTTGCTGGCCTCAACACTGGCCTAACCCCTCAGCTGGCTCCAATCCCGGCCTCGGAGGCCCCAGCACTGGCCTTGCCTCATGGCAGGCTCCAATCCCCCTTGCTGGCCCCAGCACCGGCCTAACCCCTCAGCAGGCTCCGATCCCAGGCTCGGAGGCCTCAATAGCGGCCTTGCCTCACGGCTGGCTCCGATGCTGGTTGTTGGCCCCGGCACTGGCCTAACCCCTCGGCAGGCTCCGATCCTGGCCTCGGAGGCCTCAATAGCAGCCTTGCCTCACGGCTGGCTCCGATGCTGGTTGTTGGCCCCGGCACCGGCCTAACCCCTTGGCAGGCTCTGATCCTGGCCTCGGAGGCCCGAGTAGCTCCTTGCCTCACAGCTGGCTCCGATGCTGGCCATTGGCTCTGTCACCGACCTAACCCCTCGGCAGGCTCCGATCCCGGCCTCGGAGGCCCCAGCACCGGCCTTGCCTCACGGCAGGCTCCGGTCCTGGCCTCGCTATCCCCGTCACCGGCCTAACCCCTTGGCAGGCTTTGATCCCAGCCTCGGAGGCCCTAGCACCGGCCTTGCCTCACAGCAGGCTCCGATTCCGGCCTCACTGGCCCCAGCACCGTCCTAACCCCTCGGCAGTTTCCGGCCCCGGCCTCGGGGCCCCAGCACCAGCCTTGCCTCACAGCAGGCTCCGATGCTGGCCTTGCTGGCCCCAGCACCGGCCTAACCCCTCAGCAGGCTCCGATCCCAGACTCGGAGGCCCCAGTAGCGGCCTTGCCTCACAGGAGGCCCCGATGTCGGCCATTGGCCCCGGCACCGGCCTAACCCCTCAGCAGGCTCTGATCCCGGCCTCGGAGGCCCCAGTACTGGCCTTGCCTCACAGCAGGCTCCAATCCCGGCCTTGTTGGCCTCGGCATCGGCCTAACCCCTTGGCAGGCTCCGATCCCGGCCTCAAAGGCCCTAGCACTGGCCTTGCCTCACGGCATGATCCGATCCTGGCTTCACTGGCCCCAGCATCGGCCTAACCACTCGGCAGGCTCCGATACTGGCTTGGAGGCTCCAGCACCGGCCTCGCCTCACGACAGGCTCTAATCCCAGCTTTGCTGTGTCCGTCGCCAGCCTCACCCCTCGGCAGGCTCTAATCCGAGCACCCTTTTCACCCAACCATTTGTCCCATGTTCTCGAGGGTGCGTGGTGGTAGCCTTCTGCCTCTGGGGTCATAACTTCAAAGGTTCCAGGTGTAAGGCATCAGATCTCTGCCTCCCCTGAGTACTGGCCACTGCCATTGCCACTGCCTCCACCATTTCAAATCTTTCCCAAGCTCTTTTTCCACTCTGAATGTTGTCCAGTGTCCCTAAGCATGCACAACGGTAGCATTCGACCTTTGGTGTAATTTTTCCAAAAAAAAAAAAATAAGGTCGGTAGACTCCGATTTCTGCTTCTCCTGAATACAAGTCTCCATCGCCAACACGGAGACCGCTTTCAGCACCACCTTTCTCCTTGGTCTCCGCTAAAGTCTCTCTCCTTACAGGTGATGTCCAAGAATCTTAACAATGTAGAGAAGAAGCAGTCTTCCTTAGCAGGGAATTTTTCCAATAATTCCAGTTCATTTGGATAAGTTTTGTCTGCATCTCCAGTATCCTGACATATGCCACGGCCTCCTTGACCCCTCTCCGATATTTTCCTTTTTTCTTTTTCTTTTCCTTTTTTACAGGGTCCTTCTGGGTGGAAAGGGGGTCACCTAGGGGTGCCCCACTAGCGCCTGCCCACCCGCCCATGGGGGAAAGACCCTGTTTTAAAACAAAAATAAATAAATAAAATTGGGTGGGCTGTAGCTCTTGGGCAGAATGTCCCTGGGTTCAATCCCCAGCACCACAAGAAGGAAGGAAGGAAGGAAGGAAGGAAGGAAGGAAGGAAGGAAGGGAGAGAGATGTCACACTGATACAGCCTGGCTTGAGGGAGGCCTCTCACATAAATCACAGCATTTGCATAAAGTATCTGGCATGGTCTAAAGTCCTGGAAAAAGAAGATACTATTATCAGGCAGGACACCCCAAGGGTTTAGAGCTCCCCTCCCAGGAAAGGCCAGTCCTTCCTTTGAAATGTGCAGGGTTTGGTCAGCCAGTCCTACTGAGTTCACTCCTAAACTTAATTTCCTAGTACCTTGCTCTCTCTCTCTCTCTTTCTTTTACACTCCCAGTTCCATTTTATTTTGTTTGATTATTTGTTTATTTACTTATTTTGCAGTACTAGGAATTGAACCCAGGCAACCTCACACCCCAAATCTATTTGTGAGTGTGTGTGTGTGGACAAGATCTAGTGAATTCAGGGTGGTATGGCCGGAGACTAAATATCTGACCGGTGCTTTTTTTTTTGGCAGTACTGGGGATGGAACCCAGAGGCATTCTACCTCCAAGCTATACCCCCCAGCCCTATTTTTTATTCTTTATTTTATTCTTTATTTATTTATTTTTGGTGGTACTGGGGTTCCTGGAAGCCCTTCTACCTCCGGGCTATACTCCCAGACCTATTTTATATTTTTTAAAATTAAAAACAGGGTCTCTTAAGTCAGGGAGGCTGGCTCCAAACCAGTGTGATCCTCCTGTCTCCGCCTCCCAAGCTCAGGGATTACAAACCTGTGCCACCACGCCCGGCTTATTCTTTATTTTAAAACAGGGTCTCACTGAGTTGCAAAGGGCCTCACTAAGTAGCTGAGGCTGTCTGTGAACTGCGATCCTCCTGTCTCAGCCTCCCAAATGCTGGGATAACAAGCATGCGCCACCATGCCCGGCCCCAGCCCTACTTTTTATTCTTTATTTTGAAACAGGGTCTCACTACATTGCTGAGAGCCTCACTAAGTTGCTGAGGCTGACTTTGAACCTGTGATCCTCCTGTCACAGCCTCCATATACTGGGATTACAAGCATATTCCACCATATTCACATATTTATTTATTTATTTATTTATTTATTTATTTATTTATTTATTTTGGTGGTACTGGGGTTCCTGGTAACCCTTCTACCTCTGGGTTACACTCCCAGACACCTATTTTTTATATTTTTTTTTATTTGGAAACAGGGTCTCTTAAGCCAACGCGGCTGGCTTCAAACCTGCGCGATCCTTCTGTCTCCACCTCCCAAGTATTGGGATTACAGGTGTGTACTAAAACTCCTGGCCAGAAGGCTTGGTTTTAATGCCATATTCTAGCTAGATCTTTTCTGGAAAAATCTGGAAAAATGGACTTTGGTTCACTCAGGCCTTTATGAGGGTAGGGACAGCCTTGACCTTTGTAAAACATGTAGATTAGATTCCTTATGGCTGTGTTAAACCTCTCACCCGCTCTTTTGAGCTCCAGTGCAGGAGATAAAGTAAAAGCCTGGATGGAACTACCATGCAAATCCACTAGCACCAGATGTCTGACCCGGAGGTTTCTCCTCTACCAGGAAGCCCACAGCTGAAGCCTAAGAAATGCCCTCTCCTACCATTCTGGTCTCTCCTCTATTTCCTTCACCCGATCCTCATTGGGATTATAATATACCCCTGAGGAATTTGGGCAAGAAATCATATGTGTGCCCGTGTGTGTGTGTGTGTGTGTGTGTGTGTGTGTGTGTGTGTTACTGGGAATGGAACCCAGGAACATCTGCCTCCAAGCAACTCCTCCAGCCCTACTTTATTTTAATTTTGAAACAGGATCTTGCTAGGTCGATGAAATTTCACTACTTCCTGAGGCTGTCCCCGACCTGCAAACCTATGATCCTCCTGTCTCAGCCTCCCAAGTACTAGATTATAGATGTGTGCCACCATGCCCAGCTCCTGTTATTTTTTGAGACATATAGCACAGTCATATAGGCCTGTAAACTATAAAACCTGGCTACCATAGATTAAGGCTCCAATGAGAATTCCACAGCTATCAGAGTATTCTCAAAAGGCTTTTATTAAATATACCACCCCGCTGGGCATGGTAGCACACACTCATGATCCCAGCATTTGTTTTTTGTTTTGTTTTGTTTTGTTTTGGTGGTGCTGGGGTTCCTGGAAGCCCTTTTACTTCCGGGCTACACTCCCAGACCCATTTTATACTTTTTTGTTTTGGGAAACAGGGTCTCTTAAGCCAGTGCGTCTGGCTTCGAACCTGCGTGATCCTCCTGTCTCCGCCTCCCAAGTGCGGGGATTACAAGCGTGCGCCACCACACCCGGCCTGATCCCTGCATTCGGGAGGCTGAGACAGGAGGATCGCGGTTCACGGACAGCCTCAGCTACTTCGTGAGGCCCTCTGCAACTCAGTGAGACCCTGTTTCAAAATAAAGATCCTATTTGCCCTTGTAGGACTATTTCTTAGTTCTCTTATTTCCTGGTTGTTCTCTAAATTTCAGTTGTTGAAAATCCAGAAGGTCAGTTTTACCAAGCCTTTTTTGTGTGTGCGTGTGGTACTAGAGATGGAACCCAGGGGCATTTCACCTCTGAGCAACACCCCCAGGCCTATTTTTTATTCTTTATTATGAAACGGGGCCTCACTAAGTAACTGAGGCTGTCTGCGAACCAGGATCCTCCTGTCTCAGCCTCCCGAATGCTGGGATTACAAGCGTGCGCCACCACGCCCGGCATCACCGCCCGGCATCACCAATCCTTTTAAGTTGTCTTGTAGGTGACGGCTATTATCTCAAAACATTGGGCGTTGCACTTCTGTTAAACTCTTAACAAACGGCAGTTACATAGTTTTCTGGATAAAACACAGAACAGAATTATCAAGACCGTATGAGTTATGCAGTCTTGCTGAGCTGACTGCAAAGTAGTAACTCATCAGTGTCCTGAAGAACAGTGCTAGGATTAAAGGTTAAGGTTTTCTAAGTCTGACTAAAGAAGTGGGGACTGGCGGTGTGCACTTGTAATCCCAGTACTTGGGGGGCTGAGACAGAAGGATTGAAGGCTCAATGGCAACCTTGGCAGCTTAGTGAGGCTCTCAGCAGCTTAGTGAGGCCCTGTTTGAAATAAAATATAAAAATAGGTCTGGAGATGTAGCCAGAGATAGAAGGCCCTTAGGTTCCATCCCCATTACCACAGAGAAGAAGAAGAAGAAGAAGAAGAAGAAGAAGAAGAAGAAGAAGAAGAAGAAGAAGAAGAAGAGGAGGAGGAGGAGGAGGAGGAGGAGGAGGAGGAGGAGGAGGAGGAGGAGGAGGAGGAGGAGGAGGAGAAGGAGGAGGAGGAGGAGGAGGAGGAGGAGAAGGAGGAGAAAACAGGGTTGGGGTGTAGCTGGGAGGTAGAATAAATGCCCCTGGGTTCCATCCCCAGTACCACAAAAAAGAAGAAGAAGGAGAAGGAGAAGGAGGAGGAAAAGAAGGAGGAGGAGAAGGAGGAGAAGGAGAAAGAGGAGAAGGAGAAGAAGAGGAGGAAGAAGAAGAAGAAGAAGAAGAAGAAGAAGAAGAAGAAGAAGAAGAAGAAGAAGAAGAAGAAGGAGGAGGAGGAGGAGGAGGAGGAGGAGGAGGAGGAGGAGGAGGAGGAGGAGGAGGAGGAGGAGGAGAAGGAGAAGGAGAAGGAGAAGGAGAAGGAGAAGGAGAAGGAGAAGGAGAAGGAGAAGGAGAAGGAGAAGAAGGAGAAGAAACAGGGTTGGGTGTAGCTGGGAGGTAGAGTGCCCCTGGGTTCCATCCTCAGTACCGCAAAAACAAAACAAAAACAAAACAAAACCATCCTGAGAAGGGAGTTGTCCATCAGGTCTCTCCTCCAGGAGACTTTTGTCTGGCCACCCTTGCATGGATAGGCGCCCCCTCCCCTCTCCCCCCTTTACTTCTTTTCCAGGGCTCCAGAGCAGAAGACCATTTTTCTAAGTCTTCTATCTGCCTCTTGTAGGAACCCAAGAGGCTTTGGGGTTCCCATACCTCGGTAAGCCCACGCCCCCCACTGGGATTCCTCACCCCCATGGCCCTGGGCCCACCTCTCCACCAAAACAAAAGTTCCAGATGCTAGGCTATTTCAGGGGTAACAAAAAGGAGCTATGCTAAAGCCATTTATATGGTATGTTGGTATATCTACCTTTTTTATGTGTGTGTGTGTGTGTGTGTGTGTGTGGTACTGGGGGTGGAACCCAGGAGCTTTTCTACCTCCGGGCTATACTCCCAGAACTATTTTATACTTTATTTGGAAACAGGGTCTCACTAAGTTGCTGAGAGCCTCACTAAGTAGCTGAGGCTGGCTTCGAACCTGTGCGATCCCCATCTCAGCCTCCCAAGCACTGGGGTTACAAGCGTGCGCCACCACGCCTGGCGTATGTCTACCTTTAAACCCACAGAAGAATAAGATATGGAATCAAGACCCCCAACTTTCCCTCCAGTTAAGTCCTTATTAAATGTTATAAAGGTAAACTTGCTGATTTAGAAGTTTTATAGGTCTAAGACCATCAGACACTTAAAATATCAAAATTCAGCTGGGCGTGGTGGTGCACATTTGTAATCCCAGAGCTCGGGAGGCTGAGACAGGAGGATCACACAGGTTCGAAGCCAGCCTCAGCTACTTAGTGAGGCTCTCAGCAACTTAGTGAGACCCTGTTTCCAAATAAAATATAAAACAGGTCTGGAAGTGTAGCCCAGAGGTAGAAAGCCCCTGGGTTCCAACCCCAGTACAATATATATATATATATATATATATATATATATTCAAAATTCCTATTTTTGTAAGCTCCTTCAGAATCTGAGTCCTGCCTAAAATCCTACAGAAAAAAAAATAAGTTTAATCTCAGTTCCCTATGGTTCCTCCTGCGTGATATGGCCCCTACCATTTCTAACTTCTTGCTCATTTTTATTCTCATCCTACTCTTTGGGCCGTGCATAATCAACCTGATTATGTCACAAATTCAAAAAAGATCACTCACCGCTCTGTCAATGAGCCACTTCTTTTGCAGACCAAAAGCCAATACAACCTTCTCCCAGACACACAGACCTCTAAGACCCTCACAGTGCCTGCAACACAGCCTCTAGCCCTAGATCCACCTCCGTCCCATCATCACCCAGGAAGTATCTTGAATGAATACGGCACCCTACTACCCAGTTTGTATTATAAAACCTCTGGAATACGGGCACTGTGAGGTCTGGATGTGAGATCTGCCAGAAGGAGGACCAAGAACAAAGGGCCCCAGAAAGAAAGAGAAGCACCTCCTGAACATTACCCTGCCCCAAGATGACCGGGGCACTATCCCACCAACCATTCAGAGCTACTCCTGTATCCCCTTTCTTGCTCCATAAAAAGCCCCCTGGTCTGTATGGAAGGGGCTCCTGACTCTCATGGACTCTCCTGGCCAGTCCCCCTCCCAGGCTTTACCCCCAATAAAGCCTGTTTTGGTCTGTCGAGCCACATTTTCTTTGTCCCCGTATTCCTCGACACCAACTCCTCTAAAGGGGCATTAGTTCTACATGGTAAATTTCTCACCCAATTTCCCCCAGACACTAAAACAGACTCCTTGGTCTTTTATAACCAAGACCAGGATATAGAAGAAAAGGACAAAGAAGGGTGAGAGGGAGACCCAACAACCAGCTTGACTGTCAACGCCACGTTGACCCACGCGGGACATCCTTCCCCACAGAAGCTGCCAGCCACTGTGGGGAGCCGGGCACTGGTCAAGCAAATGTTTGGAGGAGACAAAGGGCCCTGAGCACCCTGTCCTCCGTGCAAAGGCCAGAATGCTGGAGGAGAGACGGCCCCAAGGACAGAAGGGACCATGGGTAAGACCTCCCACTGCTGGTCCTGAGCTGAGAGTGCCCTTCCCTCCCAGTGGCTCCCACATCGGAGGTCACCATCAAAGGGACTGAACTCTCGGAGGAACCTTGGACGGGCAAGTAGGACCCCAAATTTCCTTTAAATTCAGGACCTACTGGGCATTGGTGGCACATGTTTGTAAGCCCAGTACTTGGCAGGCTGAAACAGGAGGATCGCAGGTTCTCGGCCAGCCTCAGTAACTTGGTGAGGCTCTCAGCCATTTAGTAGGATCCTGTTTCAAAATAAAACATAAAATAGGGTGAGGGTATAGCTCAGAAGGAGAATGCCCCTGGGTTCCATCCCCAGTACCACACACGAAAAATGTCGGGACCTGCCCGGTCTATGTCCTGCCGCTCTTCCTCCTGGCAGGCAGTGGAGTGAATGGGAAATCCATAAAAATTTTCATTTGTACCTGCTTTGTTGTGGGAGAACTTTTCATTCTCCCACCAATTTTTACTGATGTCTCAATGTCTTGGGCCTCTCTTGGGAAGGAATAGAGCTCAACTCCTGGCAGCTCATTTCTTCTTCTCTCTCCAGCTACAGAAAAGAGAGACTGCTCATCAGCAAGGGACTCTAAAATTTATAGAATTTTTATCAGACATGCTGTTGTTTCCCCACCCCCAAATAACCCCTGGGGTACCAGGCCTTCTCTGAGAGTTCAGCCCATACACCATAATGGCTCTTATCCAGGGGAAAACTAATAACTAGACTTTATAGTTAGTCGTGTGTGTGTGTGTGTGTGTGTGTGTGTGTGTGTGTGTGTGTTACTAGGGATGTAACCCATGGGCATTCTACCTCCGGGCAATACCCCCAGATCTGTTTTATTATTTGGAAACAGGGTCTCACTAAGTTGCTGAGAGCCTCATTAAGATGCTGAGGCTGGCTTCGAACCTGCGCGATCCTCCTGTCTCAGCCTTCTAAGTACTGAGATTACAAACATGCGCCATCATGCCCAGCTATAGTTACCATCTTTCAGAATTTATGAATTCTTTTTTATTTTTATTGATACCCTCACAGGACAGGTAAAGCTTTTCCCATGTGGACAGAGTATACAGAGGAAGCCCTACTCGAGAACACTGCTCCCTAATTTGGGTTGTCTAGATCCGTTCAGACTGATAACTGACCTGAGTTTATGGGTCAAGTCACCCCAGTAGGTGGTGAAAGCCTGGGAACTGGATACTTCCTCCATTTTCCCTGAAGATATAAGACAGATTCTCATTCTCTCTCTCTCTCTCTCTCTCTCTCTCTCTCTCTCTCTCTCTCTCCTTTCTCTCCCCCCCCTCCTTTCTCTCCCTCTCTCTCCTTTCTCTCTCTCTCCCTCCCTCTCACTCTCTCTCTTTCTCTTTCTTTGTGTGTGTGTGTTTGTGTTTGTATGTGTGGTACTGCAAATGGAACCCAGGGGCCTTCTACCTTCAACTACACCTCCAGACTTATTTTATATTTTATTTGGAAACAGGGTCTTACTAAGTTGCTGAGAGCCTAACTACGCTGCTGAGGCTGGCTTGGAACCTTCTATCCTCCTGTCTCAGCCTCCCAAGTACTGGGGTTACAAGTGTGCGCCCCGGGCCCAGCTCTTTTTTTTTTTTTTTTGTACTGAGGATTGAACCACCCAGGGGCATTAGACCTTTGAGCCACACACACCCCCACCCAGCCCTTTTTATTTTGAAACAGGGCCTCACTGAGTTGCCAAGGCTGCCTGCAAACCTGTGATTCTCCCGTCTCAGTCTCCCAAATACTGAGATTACAGGTGTGTATCACCATGCCTGGCCCAGCTACCCAGACTTTAAAATGTACCTTAGGCAAGCTCCGTCAAGAAACATCACTACCCTGGCTAGAGCTTCCTCGTGTAGCTCTTCTCAGACTCTGGGTTGCTCCAAAGGCTTATCTCCAGCGTAGCCCTTTCAAAATATTATGACAATCCATCCATATACACTTAACCTGATGTGTGATGCCGAAACCTGGCCTAACCAAATATGTAACTTCTCTGCGTCAATTCCAACAGACAATGTGGACAAGAAGTAGGAGATAAGGCAAGTAACATCTCTGTGTGTGCCACGTCCTCCTTAAGACTTGGAAGTAGCTGGGCGTGGTGGCGCACGCTTGTCATCCCAGCATTTGGGAGGCTGAGACAGTTCAAGGACAGCCTCAGCTACTTAGTGAGGCCCTTTGCAACTCAGTGAGATCCTGTTTAAAAATAAAGAATCAAAAATAGGGCTAGAGGTGTAGCCTGGAGGTAGAGTGTTCCTGGGTACCATCCTCAGTATTGAAAAAAAAAAAAAAAAAGAACTAGGGTTGGGGTTGAGGTATAGTTCAGAAGTAGAATGCTCCAGGTTCAATCCCCAGTAACACGCACGCGCGCGCGCGTGCGCGCGCGCGCGCACACACACACACACAGAAGCAAAAAAGGCTTGGAAGAATAACTCTCCAGTGTCTTAATTAATCCCCTCTTGGAGGGTTCCTTCACTATTCTCTACTCCAAAAGAAATAAAAAGAGGTGCTCAACTAGCTGGATCCATCATACATGAATTTAGCCCTGACCACAAAAGAAAACTCTTGAATTTTAAAATCAAGCCAAGGCCAGGCGTGGTGGCACACACTTGCAATCCCCACGCTTGGGAGGCTGAGAAAGGAGGATCGCACAGGTTCGAAGCCAGCCTCAGCTACTTAGTGAGGTGCCAAGACTTTGCTGCCCACTCCATCTCGGCATCTACATGTGTGAGAATCCATGTAGTCATCGGCGATTAGCCCCGAGAGAGGGCATCATCTCTGGCCAAAAAACTCCTCCATTCTTAGATATTCTTTCATAACTATTATCCTTTTGGTAATGATTCTTTTAACTCTCCAAACGAATTGCTCCGGTGGAAAAAAGATCAGGACTGCGAGAGAAATTGAATCCATGTAAAATAATCCCTCCAGTAAACTTTCAGCCTTCTTCAAATGGTAATTAGAAGCAGTGGCAGCATTCCAGTCCACCTTTATCTTTGATCTTCAATAAATCTTGGCTTTTGCACCTAGTACAGCAACACCACCTGGTTAAAAATAGCTATGTCAAAATAGCTATGTCAAAACAAAGGACAGATAAAATAGATGTGTAAAGATGAAAGAAAGAAAGAAAATATGGTGAGAATAAGAAAGTATTTTGTATGAAGAAGAGCTTATCCTGAGATTGGCCCGAATGGGAAAGAGAGAATTAGGGTAATCAGAAAAGAAAAGAAAGTTGCAGAGGGTTAGTGATAGGAATATGGATTATTAAAAGAGGGATAGGCTTCTAATAAGTCTATCGTTTGAGGAAAATTGCTCAGCTGCTAGAGAAATATATCTGACAACTAAATCTAAAGACTTCGTGTTATTTCTTGGTGTTTACCTGCTAAACTGTGTCATGAGTTTGTTCAAGTTTTCAGACAGCGGATAGTATTGCAGACAAAATCCAGCAGACATTCATCGAAATTCCTTAAATCATCATAAAGGAACACGAATTTTCCTTACGATAACTATATGAAAGCTGGAATCTCGGACTTCGTCCCCCATTATATATAAAGGAGGACATTGGACTAAGCCCTAGGAATGAGAGCTCTGAAAGGGTTAAAGAAAACTCTTTTTTTTTTTTTTTTTTTTTGGTGGTACTGGGGTTCCTGGAAGCCCTTCTACCTCCGGGCTACACTCCCAGACCTATTTTTACATTTTCATTTTTGGAAACAGGGTCTCCTAAGCCAGCGCACGCGGCTGGCTTCGAACCTGCGCGATCCTCCTGTCTCCGCCTCCCAAGCGCGGGGATTACAAGCGTGCACCACCATGCCCGGCTAAAGAAAACTCTTAAAAAACAAACTGGACTCTTCAAGTGATTTTGGGTGTGACTTTTAGCCAAATAGAAGCCTCTGCAGCTGCAAGGTCAGAAGGGGCTGGGCTCAGGAGCACAAGACCCACCTGAGATAATGGGACTGATCTCAATCACAAAGACCTGGGATATCCCAGGCCTTACTTTTGTCTTGTTCAGGGTTGGTAATCTGCATGTGTATCTCTCTTTTGTACCTTGGGTGTTTTGCACTTTTTTTTTAACTAGAAATTCACTGGGAGAGGGGAATATATAAAAAATCTTGTGTCCAAAATAAAGTGTTCGATTGCACAAGAAGCATTGATCCATGTCAGGTTCTTTTTCAAAAGCGCCGATCATAGGATTATTTTCCTAGGAAAGAACCGCTACAGATAAGAATCTGTAGTACGTCACTCTATCTTTCCCCATCTTTACTGAGACTCTCAACCGCGAGCAAACTCGCGCCCCGAGTGGACTGAGTTGGCTTTCGACAGTGAGTCTCTCAGCAACTTAGTGAGACCCTGTTTCCAAATAAAGCATAAAATAGGTCTGGGAGTGTAGCCCGGAGGTAGAAAGCCCCTGGGTTCCACCCCCAGTACCACCTAAATAAATAAATAAATAAATAAATAAATAAATAAAACAAGCCATGCCTGCATGGAGCTGTGAGCCCATAGATGTAAGGTTCCTTTTTAGAAAGGAAGCGGATAAGTCATGAAATCAAAAAACTCATGAAATCAAAAAACTCATAAAATCAAAAGTAACTCAGCAAGGCAATGTCTTCCTTTGCCACAGGAGCGTGTAAACAGCACGCTGGGCGGACAGTCCACGCAGCCTTTTACTCCCTAGCCTCAAGTGTCCTATGCCACGCCCCATTGGCTGGGTTTCGGCTTTGACAATCTAATCTGGTTTGCTAATTTTCGCTGGTAGATTTATTTTTTCCTGCTGAGGATTGACTCCAGGGGCATTCTACTTCTGAGCTACACCCCCAGCCCTATTTTATTTTTATTTTGAAACAACATTTCAGTAGGTTGATGGGAGGTCTCACAACTGGCTCTGAAATAGACTTTTCCTTTCCAGGGTTTGTAACGTTGAAAATAGAGTTTGGGGATATTGCGAAGGAGGTAAAACTCCGCCAGGTTATTAACAAAGACTTTAATCAAGCACCTGGCACTTTCGGGGAGCCAGCCAGTCTTGGGGAAGGGACCGATGAGCCACGCATCAAAAGAGCTGCACGTAGTCCCAATCGGCCGGCGGAGTCACTTGGCGGAGCAGAAGCACCGATGTTTTTTTTGTTTTTGTTTTTGTGGGTTTTTTTTTTTTTTTTTTTTTTGGTGTGTGTGGTACTGGGGTTCCTGGAAACCCTTCTACTTCCAGGCTACACTCCCAGATCTATTTTATATATTTTTAAAAATTTGGAAACAGGGTCTCTTAAGCCAGCGAGGCTGGTTTTGAACCTGCGCAATCCTCCTGTCTCCACCTCCCAAGCGCGGGGATTGCAAGCGTGCGCCACCACGCCCGGCAGCACCGATGTTTTATGGGAATGCTGATTCTCTCAAAGCATCTGTAGTCTCATGATCTCTGGAGTCTGTCTCTTGATGTTTGGAGTCTCGAGGCACCTGAAGTCTGGCGATATTTCCGCTTCTGGCTTCCAGGGTTCTGCCTCCTGTCCCCGCTGAGGGGTTACATGGAGGGAGGGGAAGGGGAGACCCGACCTATCAGTGTTCTTGTCTACAAAGTACAAAAATATGACCCGCATGTGCAGGTATTGGGAAATGGCTTCAAAATGTATTTAAAAAGCCGGGCGTGGTGGCGCACGCTTGTAATCCCCACGCTTGGGAGGCAGAGACAGGAGGATCATGCAGGTTCGAAGCTAGCCATGCGCCGCTGGCTTAGGAGACCCTGTTTCCAAATAAAAATGTAAAAATAGGTCTGGGAGTGTAGCCTGGAGGTAGAAGGGCTTCCAGGAACCCCAGTACCACCAAAAAAAAAAAAAAAAAGTATTTAAAAATAACTTTGGTATTAGAAAGCTAGAGCTTGGGTGTGGGCAGACACTCAGACAGGGAAGGGACCCTGCAGAGTTCCAGGCATCAAGGGTGATTAGCAAGAAAATAGAGGGAGCCCAGGGTCTGCTACATTTTATTTATTTATTTATTTATTTATTTATTTATTTATTTATTTAGCAGGTCTGGGGATGGAACCCAGAGGCATTTGACCTCCGAGCTACACCCCCTGCCCAATTTTTTATTCTTTATTTTGAAACGGGGTCTCACTGAGTTGCGAAGAGTCTCACTAGGTAGCTGAGGCTGTCCGCGAACCGCGATCCTCTAGTCCTAGCCTCCCGAATGCTGGGATTACAAGCATGCTGGGATTACAAGCGTGCGCCACCACGCCCGGCTCTTCTACATTTTAAATAAAAGCAAAATTCCCAAAGGATGTGGAAGAGATTCCATAAGCCTTCAAGAGATCTGAGACTCCAATAATCAATTAACACATTTTGTGGTGTAACAAAAGGCTTGGAGTCTGTACTGGAGACAGGGCAGGCCTACAGGAAGTCTCCCCACATCAAAAGACCTGCCCCAGAAAGGACGGATCTAGTTGGATCAGACTATTGTTATAAAACTGTTCTGTATCCAAAAACTTCAGTGACTTATTTTCAAGTCACTCCACTATGTCGCTCTCTATGACAGTGCTTTTTTAAAATTTTTTTATTATTTATTTTGAAATAGGATTTTTTAATTATTTTTTTGTAATCATACATCACTTTGGAATACAAGACTTGAGAGGATATACAAGCACATATCATCCAATAAGCCCTCATCCAATCCCCATCCCGTTCCCTCCCACTCCCTCAATCCCATGCTTAATTGGTGATTATCTTTGATATATTTGATTATGTACCTCATGAGTTTTAAAGAGATTCTATCCTCCCCCATCCCCTCCCCTCTGATTGGTCACCTTAATTGCTTCTCAATAGGGCCCTTTCTACTACTCGACCTCCTCCTGTTACCCCTTTCCTCCTAGTTCTTGCTAAATAGGGGAAGCATCTGGATTTTATTTTCTGTGCTATTTCTCTGTGCATGTCGCATTGCAAGTTCCGATCCCACTCTTGATGGCCCCAGTAGTGGCCTGGCCACATGAAAGACTCTAATCCTGACCTTGCTGGCTCCAGCACCGGCCTTGCCTCATGGGAGGCCCCGATCCTGGCCTCGCTGGCCCCCACACCAAACTAACCCCTCGGCTGGCTCCTCTCCCGGCCTCAGAGGCCCCAGCACTGGCCTAGCCTCATGACAGGCTCCGATACCGGCCTCACTGACCCTGGCACCAGCCTTACCCCTCTGCAGAGTCCTATCCCAGCCTCGGAGGTCCCAGCGCTGGTCTTGCCTCACGGCAGGCTCCGATCCCGACCTTGCTGGCCCTGGCACCAGCCTAACCCCTCAGCTGGCGCAGATCCCTGCCTCAGAATCCTCAGTGGTGGCCTTGCCTCACAGCAGGTTCCGATCCCAGCCTCGTTGGCCCCGGCACTGACCTCACCACTCAGCAGGCTCTGATCCCGGCCTCTGAGGCCCCAGCACCAGCCATACCTCAAGGCAGGCTCCTATCCCGGCCTCACTGGCCCCGGCACCAGCCCTGCCTCACAGCAGGCTCCAATCCCGGCCTTGATGGCCTCGGCACTGGCCTAACCCCTCGGCAGGCTCTGATCCCGGCCTTGGAGGCCTCAGCACCGGCCTTGCCTCACGGAGGGTCCGATCCCGGCCTCGCTGGCCCTGGGACTGGCACTGGCCTAACACATCAGCTGGCTCCGATCCCGACCTCGGAGGCCCCAACACCAGCCCTGCCTCATGGCTGGCTCCGATCCCAGTCTCGCTGAACCCAGCACCGGCCTAACCCCTCGGCAGGCTCCGATCCCGGCCTCACTGACCCCGGGACCGGCCTAACCCCTCGGCAAGCTCCCATCCGAGCACCCTCTTCACCCAGCAGGTTGTCCCACATTCTCAAGGGTGCATGGTGGTAGTATTCTGCCTCTGAGGTAATTTCTTCAAAAGTTCCAGGTGTATTATGTCAGATTTCTGCCACCCCTGAGTACTTGCCACTGCCAATGCGACTGCCTCCACCATTTCAAATCTTTCCCAAGCTCTTTTCCCATACTGCATAATGTCCAGTGTTCCTAAGCATGCGCGACAGTAGCATTCGACCTTTGGGGTAATTTCTTCAGAGGATCAGGGTGGGTTGGATCAGATGTCTGCCTCTCCCAAATCCAAGTCTCCACCGCCATCTTGGCTACTGCTGTCCCCACCGCCTTCCTCCTAGGTCTCCTCTCTCCTTACAGGTGAAGTCCAGGATTCTTAACGATGTAGAGAAGCAGCAGTCCTCCTTCACGGGAATATTTCCAAAAGTTCCAGTTCAGATGGATATGTTTTGTCTGCATCTCCAATATTCTAGCTGCCGCCAGGGCCATCTTAACCCCTCTCGAATATTTTTCTTTTTTCATTTCTCTTTTTTTTTTTTTTTTAAATAAGAGAAGAGTGTTTGTGTGGTTTGGGGAGGATGTGGGATCAGGCACTCGGTGTCGATAAATTTATTTTTCTTTCTGGGTGGGAGGGGGGTCTCCTAAGGGTGCCCCTCCCGTACCTGCCCTCCCTCCTGGGGTGAGGACCTTGTGGCCCGGACCTCCGGGGCCTTCCGGGTGGGAAGGGTCACCTAAGGGAGCCCCACCCACCCCCCCGGGGTTGGGGCCATGCGGCCTGGACCTCCAGGGCCTTCCAGGTGTGGAGGGGTCACCTAAGGGAGCCACGCCCGAGCCTGCCCACCCTCCCGGGGTCGGGGCCATGGAGCCCGGACTTCCGGGGCCTTCCTGGTGGGGGGGTGACACAGTGCTTTAATCTAAGTTCTGTCCTATTCTCTATCTTTGTAATAATAAAATTACTTAAGCTTACAGCAAAAAAAAGGAGTTCGGGCTATTGTTTTCTACACATAGGTAAGAACAAGAACCCCAGGTATATCTCACTGTTGCAGTTTTGCTGTCTTTGTAATGTTTTATCACTGTAACAGTTTTTGGTGCCATACAGTTTTGGCACCATAACACTGTAAAAATGTGTGTGTGTGTGCGTGTGTGTGTGTGTGTGTGTGTGTGTGTGTGGCCTTCCCCCTCCTCTTATGAAATTAAAATGTTAAGATACCGAACTAAGTTAGAATAATCCTGCAAGTTTCTAGTGAAAAGATGGTGGACTCCGGTGGGCTAGTCCTCTTTTCTGGAGCTGCTCCCCCAGGTCCTTAAGAGCTACAAGTGGACGGAAAGCCATCCGAGCAGCCGGTAAGAGTTCTTTGCCTAAACCGGAGTCCGGGAGGGGTTTTCTAGTGTTTAAGGTCTGGATGTGTGCTGAATTAAGGAGGGGACTTCACCAGGTTGTTATCCTGGTGTCGTATGCCTCCACTATGTCTCAGGAAAACCTGCCCTCTCTAAAAGAGGGAGGCTAGTCCGGAATGCTGGGGTGACCAGCCCCTTATTTGCATTCCCCTGGAGGACTGAGAAATTAATTAACAATGTCGTTGCTCGACCCCACCTGAAATTGGCTGTTCCCTAACAGGTACACAGAACAACAATCAAGATCTATTATATGAATACCACAAATACCTAGGCAAACTAACTATTGATATCACTAAAAGAACTATTTCTATTTTTAAAAGAATTATGACTAGCCACTGAATAAGAGACATTTATCCAATCACAGTATCATTAGTACTAACCACCTAATAACAAAGATGACAAACAGAAAACAAACACCAAATCCAATCGCACAAAATGCTCTGTTGCACTCGCCTGGACCGGTCCTTCTTTCACTCAAATGCGCATTAACACACTCACAGTTAGGATCCTGGATGAGGCCGAATGGTGTCCACTTCAGCGGCGGTTGGTCAACCAGCTCAATGATCTCTTCATTTGACGCCAGGATGTTTCCTTTGCTCGAGCCCAGAGAGGAAGAATCCTCTCTTCGAAGAGACTTAAAGAAAGTCTCTTACTGAGGTCACCTAGGCCTTACACGGCATCCTGATGCCTAAGACTTTTCCTCCAGCCACACTCAGGCTTTATACGGCATCCCGATGCCTGGGGCTTCCTTCCACCCAGACCTTACACACGTCCCGATGCCTAAGGCTATTTCTCCTCTCCTCAGGCCTTATACAGTGTCCCGATGCCTGAGGCTCCTCTGTATATAAACCCTGCCCTTAAGGGGTCGTTTGCTATTAGAAAGGGGACTTATCTAGGTGGGACCTCCAGATGTTAAGGTTGGAGAGTCGCCCCCTTACCCAAATAACAAAGAACCCACCAAGGATGTAAATCACACGCAGGCTTTATTGTGCTGCAGCTCTTACTGGCAAGCCAGTGGTCGGAACTCTTTCACAAGCCTAATTGTCATTAGAGGAATTGCCCAGCAGCTACCAGAGATTTCCCTCTGGCGGAGCTAGCGCTCAGCCCCACTGATAGAAGGGTGTGGTCAGAATCGACCCTGAGCCCACTTCAGGTTCTATATTTATAGCCCCTGAACAGAGTGGTTACACACGTCATGGCCCGCCAAAAGGTAGGATACAGCCAGTCAAATAAAAAGGTAAACAAGTACAACCAATGATTTTAAAAGCAAGCACACACACACTTGAATCACAGCAAATGGTTTTAAAGGACAGTCTTTCTACGTCACCACCCGCCAAGGAATGTCTATCTCTCTTAGGCTTGGTTACTATGGTAACCTTTGGCTCGGGCCATGAGGGCCAGATGTTTTCTTATAGATAAGGCTGTGGCGGGCTTAGAACTCACTTCCAAGGAAAATAGCTTTACACTCTAAAACACTTTATAATATTTTAAAAATAGTTCAAACTTTAAAGAAATGACTCCTAACATCAAAACAAGAATCTTAAAAGACAAGTCTAACCTTAAAACAATTTCTAACAGCAAGCCAGGTTTTTAGATTAAAACAACTTTTAGCATTAGAGCAAATAGGGCATAAGCAGGATTACAGAAGCAAGGACTTGAGCAAGCAGTTACAAAAGCAGGAACTCACACGTTTTTACTCTGACCTAATTCTTGGAAGAGATATAGACATTCCTTGGTGGCAGTGACCTAGAAAGGCTGTCCTTCAAAACCATTTGCTGTGATTCAAGTGTGTGTGTGGTTGCTTTTAAAGTCATTGGTTGTACTTGTTTACCTTTTTATTTGATTGGCTGTATCCTACCTTTTGGCGGGCCATGACGTGTGTAACCACTCCCTTCAGGGGCTATAAATATAGAACCTGAAGTGGGCTCAGGGTCGACTCTGACCACACCCTTCTGTCACTGAGGCTGAACGCTAGCTCCGCCAGAGGGAAATCTCTGGTAGCCGCTGGGCAATTCCTCTAACGACAGTTAGGCTTGTGAAAGAGTTCCGACCACTGGCTTGCCAGTAAGAGCTGCAGCACAATAAAGCCTGCGTGTGATTTACATCCTTGGTGAGTTCTTCGTTATTTGGGTAAGGGGGTGACTCTCGGACCCTAACAACACCTCACAGACAACAGAGATTTTGTTGGGGTGAGTTCTCGGCTCAGGAACTCGAGGTCTGCAGGGTCTTTGGCTAACATGATGGAAAAGAATTTCAGCACGCGCCAGTTAGAGACAAGACAGAGGTTTATTGGGAAAAAGGGAGGAAATACACATTCAAGAGAGAATGCGGGCCACCTCAAGATGAGGAAGGCATATTGGAAAAATCGGGGTTCTCTTCTTATAGGGGACTTTCGTGAGGGGTGGGCTAGAGAAGGTATGCGAGGATGAGCTCAGTCCGGGGGTCCCAAGGCGGCTTATGGTGGGCAGGTGGTCTGGCAGCCTTAGGGTGGATGAGCTCAGTCCAGTAGTCCCAAGGCGCTTCCTGATCATCTGGTAATCTGGTCAGCCTTAGGGTGGATGATCTTGGGCTGATTGGGGTCCTCATTAGTTGATTGACGGATAAGCTAGGATATCCTAAATTATAGGTTTTCTCAGAGATATTGTTAACTCTAGGATCTACAGGTTGCCCAAGAATTTATGGTAGAGTCAGGCCTGGGAAAGAGAACTGGTTTGTGGACTAAGGCTGAAGCACTTCAGCTCCAGGTTCTTATATCAAAGTTGTATTTTTACTTTTCCTTCCTGTCTGTCTCCTTTCTACCTACTTATTCCTTCTATCCTACATCAGTTTTTTTGTTGTTGTTTTTGCGGTACTGAGTGTGCCAGTATTGGGAAATAACTTCAAAATGTATTTGAAAATAGCTCTGGTATTATAAAGACTGAGGTTGGGTGCAGGCAGGCACTCAGACACAGAAGGAACCCTGCAGAGTTCTGGGCACCAAGGAGAACAATAGAGATAGCCCAGGGCCCTTTTTCATTGTAAAGACAAATTTACATAATAGATAACTTCTAGCAGGACAAGCTAAAATTTCCCAAGAATGTGGGAAGATGCCACAAGCTTTCAAGAGATTCCAGACTCCAATAATGAATTAATACATTTTGGGGTGTAACAAAAGGCTTAGGAAACAGGGCAGGCCTACAGGAAGAAATCCCCACATCAAAAGTCTTGCCCCTTGCCAGGCGTGGTGGCGCACGCTTGCAATCCCCACACTTGGGAGGCGGAGACAGGAGGATAGCGCAGGTTCGAAGCCGGCCGTGCTGGCTTAAGAGACTATGTTTCCAAATAAAAAAATAATAATAAAAAAATAGGTCTGGGAGTGTAGCCCGGAGGTAGAAGGGCTTCTAGGAACCCCAGTACCACCACACACACACACACACACAAAAAGTCTTGCCTCAGAGAAGGGGTGAATCTAGTCGGGTCAAAAGATGACTGGTTAAGCAATGATACAGGGGAAAAATTCTTTATAGAAACTGTTCTGTATCCAAAACTCCGGTAATTTATTTTCCAGTTACTCCACTACATTTATTTCTTTAACGCAGTGCTTTAATCTACTTCTATTTTTCCATTTTTGTAATAATAAAACTGCTTAAGCTTATGGCATAAAGGGGTTCTGGCTATTGTTTTCTACAAATAGCTAGGAACAAGAACCCATGGCTACATCTCACACTGGTACAATTTCTCTCTACCGGTACCATAACACTAAGGGGGTAACCCAGGGACGTTATACCTCCAAGCTACACCCCCAACCCTATTTTGTATTTTTTTTTTCTTGCAGTATTGGGGATGGAACCCAGGGGCATTCTACCTCTGAGCTAGATGCCGAGCCCTTCATTTATTAATTATTATTATTCTTTAGTTTAAAACAGGGTCTCACTGAGTTGCAGAGGGCCTAAGTAGCTGAGGCTGTCCGCGAACCACGATCCTCCTGTCTCAGCCTCCCAAATGCTGGGATTACAAGTGTGCGCCACCACTCCTGGATTATTCTTTATTTTAGAACAGGATCTCACTAAGTAGTTGAGGCTGGCGCCAGATCTGGCCACCACACCCGTCTCCCAGGGCTTACACACTCTGTATCTCCTTTTCCAGTCAGACTCTCAGCAGCAGTCTCCTGGAATTTGCATAGTGTATTTGCATAGTATCCTTCTTTGAGTTTCCTTATCTTGTTTGGGGTTCCAGGCGCTATTTCCTGGACTCTCCTAAGGTTGCTTATCAGCAGGAACAACTGGAGTTTTATGAAGCTCTGGTCACTTTCAGTAGGCTTTGATCTCATTATCACTTTTCAGGGGTTTTGGAAGTTGTTTAGCTTCTCAAGAAACGAAGGGGTTTTTTTGTTTTTGTTTTTGTTTTTACCGTGGCCCTCTGGCCCTTTCTACCTACTTCTTTCTACCTCCTCTGCTGAGGTTGTCCTTGAATCAGAGATCCTCCTATCTCAACCTCCCAAGTACTGGAATTACAAGCATGTGCCCCCATGTCCGGTTCACTGGGTAGATTTTACAAAGCCAGGAATGAAAAATATAGACACATGTACAAAAGTTACAAAATAAACTTGGGTGTAGTGGCACATACTTGTAATCCCAGAATTTGGGAGGCTGAGACAGGAGGATTGCAGGTTCACGGCCAGCCTCGGCTATTTAGTGAGGCCCTCCACAATGTAGTGAGACCCTGTTTCAAAATAAAGAATAAAAAATGCACCAGTATTGGAATGACCTAGGAAGATTTGGGAAAGCTCTGATTATTAATATATTTCAAAAGAAAATAATTGGTATATTTCAAAATAATTGTGCCAAAATGGTGGCAGACCTAGACCGAGAAAGGCTTGGCTTTGGTCAGGAAGCAAACAGCTATTAGATTGACTTGGCTACATGTAATTAGCAAGTCAATAGAAGAGGAGAACTAGGCCTTTCTCTATCTAAAGACAGATCTACAGGATTGAATAAGCTAGCTAAGATGGTAGGAGGGGTCGACCTTCATGAAAGGAGACACCTTGTCACACCTTATTGGGGGAGGTACCTTACAGGGTTAAGGGGAGGTACCTTACAGGGACATTCACTACGTCAGAGTTACGCAAATAAGATGGAGGTCATGGGTATAAAAGGCCGAGTCCACGTGTAATTCCTTTGGTGTACTCATTCGAGTCATCCCCTCATGCCATCTTGGCATGGGGCTGTATTTCTATTTTCTGTATTTCTATCTTTCTAATAAATTTCTTTAAATCTTCAGCAACGGTCCAAGCTATGCATATTTATTCTTAGCTTAGGACAAGAATCCACGGTTTTTTCTTCTGTTTGGGGTCGTTTTGGATTTTGTTATGGGTTGGGGGAAAGCGTGTCCGGGACCCTAGCAGGGGTCCCCGGGGAACGGCTTCCACAAATCATACTCCCTCGATCCGTAACAAAAAATAGGCCTGGAGGTATAGCTCAGAGGTAGAATGTCCCTGGGTTCCATCCCTAGTACCGCAAATAAATAAATAAATAAATAAATAAATAAATAAATGTTACAAAATAGAAACCTACCAATTTCTATGGGATCTTGTGTGAGACTATAATCAGATCCTTGTGTGTGTGTGTGTGTGTGTGTGTGTGTGTGTGTGTGTGTGTGTGTGTGCGCGATACTGGGGATGGAACCAGGGACATTCTACCTCCGAGTGACACCCTAGTCCTATTTTTTATTCTTTTTTGGGGGGCAGGTCTGGGGATGGAACCCAGAGGCATTCGACCGCCGAGCTACACCCCCTGCCCTATTTTTTATTCTTTATTTTGAAACCGGGTCTCACTGAGTTGCAGAAGGCCTCACTAAGTAGCTGACGCTGTCCGCGAATCACGATCCTCCCGGTCTCAGCCTCCCGAATGCTGGGATTACAAGTGTGCGCCACCACGCCCGGCTCTATTTTTTATTCTTTATTCTGAAACAAAGTCTACGGAGTTGCAAAGGTCCTCACTAAGTAGTTGAATCTGGCTGTCAACCCGAGGTTCTCCCGTCTCAGCCTCCCAAATGCTGAGATTACAAGCACGCATCACCACGCCCGGCTCTAATCAGATCTTTGCTATCAAAGGAATAGCTTGACTTAAACTTCCTTTTATAAAACTGCTATTGTGTAACCTTGTGTGCACTTATGTTCTTTGTAAAGAGAGCATTTCCTGGAAATCGTGGGTGCCAACCCCTCCCCAGCATCTCCTTCAGCCAATGGCATAAGGTTGTGCAGCTAGGGCTCCTACCAATCAGAAGACAGTACAGGAGCCATTCGCTGGAAATTAAAGACCCGGCAAGTTCCCGACACGTTGCTCTGGCACACCTAACTTTCCTGGTGTCAGGATCCCTCGCTTTGTTGAGCCACTTTTGAGCACGTGTCTTTTTCTTACAATGCCATGGAATTTTATTTCTAACTCACGTGACTTTGATAGAAAAGCCTGCTTTCCTTTCTTACATAAGTGGCCCATACATCCCTAGTTCTTTCTTGAGACATGGACCGTTTTTCCTGCCAAGGTTGCTTTACTTCTGACTATGCTAACTAGTCAGGCATCACAATCAGGAGAAAAGACAATCTGGGGCTGATTTTCTTAAAGGAAAATTAGCCATAGTTCTCTGATTTTTCCCTTTATGGGCCTTTTTTGTCTTACGACTCTTTTCCCTCGGTCCTCATCTCCTAAACGTGCTAACAAAATTTGTTTCCTTCTAGCTCCAGACTATCAAAGTTCAAATGACACTCTGCCAAGCCACCAACCCTCTGCAATTGTCGCCAACTATTCTGAGGACCGGTGGACCAACCTGCTGTCCTAGAACATGTCTGGTCCCAACAGGGCCCGCCCTGACAGAGAGCAGGACCAAGACGTCCTGGTGTGCCTACATCCCTGTCCAGCTTGAAGAAGTTACAGAAGACGGACCATCAGCCGGGCGCGGTGGCCCGAGCTTGTAATCCCAGCATTCGGGAGGCTGGGACAGGAGGATCGCGGTTCGCAGACAGCCGCAGCTACTTAGTGAGGCCCTCTGCAACTCAGCAAGACCCTGTTTCAAAAATAAAAAAAAAAATCCCGCCGGGCGTGGTGGTGCAAGCATGCGCCACCATGCCCGGCTCCTACTGACTTTGTAATAAAGACTTGTTGAAGCTGCACCAAGCTGTCTATTGATTTTAATTTCCCTATTCAACAAATACTAGTTGAATAGAGGAAAAAGAGCCCACAGCAGCATTACGTTGTTGTTGTTGTTGTTGTTGTTGTTGTTGTTGTTGTTGTTGTTGTTTTTGCGGGTCTAGGGATGGAACCCAGGGGCATTTTACCTCCGAGCTACAGCCCCTGCCCTAATTTTTTATTCTTTATTTGAAACAGGGTCTCACTGAGTTGCGGAGGGCCTCACTAAGTAGCTGAGGCTGTCTGCAAACCGCAATCCTCTGGTCTCAGCCTCCTGAATGCTGGGTTTACAAGCGTGTGCCACCACGCCCGGCTTAGCAGCATTACAATTGTAATAACAGGGCGGAGGATTCAGTCAGCGCCCCTTAATAAGGATAAGGAAATTCACCACCTGGCTACAATAGCCATCTTAGATGTGTGTAATGGTTGAGAAACTGCTACGGTGGTGGAACTGTTCCGGGGGACCCTTTTGGGCTCCTGAAACTGTTCGAGTTATGGTGAGAGAGAGGGAGAGGGAGAGGGAGAGGGAGAGGGAGAGAGAGAGAGAGAGAGAGAGAGAGAGAGAGAGAGAGAGAGAGAGAGAGAGAGGGGTAGCCGCGGGTTCTTGTTCTGAACTAGGTATAGAAAACTCTAGTCCGAACTTTGCAAGCTTAAGCCACTTTATTATTACAAAGATGGAAAGATAGGATATAGATTTAATAAAGCCCTATACCCAAAATAGTATGGGGGGTTGACTTGAAGTCACTGAAGTCTTTTGGATACAGAGTATTTCATGACCAGCCTCCTGACCCGACTAGATCCTCCCTTTTTCCGAGGCAGGTCTTCTGATGTGGAGATTCCTCCCCGTAGACCTGCCCTGTCTCCAGCACAGACCCCACACCTTTTGTTACACCCCAAAATGTGTTAGTTGCTTATTGGGAGTCTGGGATCTCTTGGAGGCTCATGGCATTCCCCCACATCCTTGAGGAAGTTCGCATCTCTTAGAAATGTAAAAAGAGCCGGGTGTGGTGGCGCATGCTTGTAATCCCTGTGCTTGGGAGGTGGAGACAGGAGGATCGCGCAGGTTCGAAGCCAGCCGCGCTGGCATAAGAGACCCTGTTTCCAAAAATAAAATAGGTCTGGGAGTGTGGCCCGGAGGTAGAAGGGCTTCCAGGAACCCCAGTACCACCAAAAAAAAAAAAAAAAAAGTAAAAAGACCCTAGACTTTTGGGCTTCTTCTCTTCTCTTGCTAATCACCCTGAGCACCTGGTAATCTGCAGCCCTTTCCTTGAAACTTCTAGCTTCCTAATACTGGAGGTTGTTTTTTTCCCCCCACATATTTCTCAATACTGGCACATTCAATATTTCCCAATACTGGTACATTAGACCCTCCCACCTCCACCCAGGGTTTCACTTGGGCACCTTGGGGAAAGTTTCCAACATAGTAGAAATACTGCAGGTACATTACACGGTGGCACAAAAGGAGATATCTACTCCCCAACATGTATATACCTGAGGAGGAAGCTTTCCAGAGTACATCAGTCTCGCCCGGCAGAGAACTTGCCGCCATTTTCTACGTCGTGAAATGGACCATTCTGTCAGGAGTCACAGGTTGATTCCTCAATGTAAGGACAGCGGGGTCTACGGCAGAAATGAATTCCAGCACGTACCGGGAAGAGACAAAGACAGTGGAAAGTGGAGGACACACATTCAAGGGAGAATACGGGCCACCTCGAGAGGGGAGAGCAACTGTGAATTCTCTACAGTTCATTTTTATAGGGGACCCCTGGGAGGGGTCGGGTGGGGTGTCCCACAGGGATGCAAATATTTTTTTGAACCCTCAGGAGCCGGGCATGGTCTTGTACACTTGTAACCCCAGTACTCGGGAGGCTGAGACAAGAGGAGTGCAGATTCAAAGACAGCCTCAGCAAGTAGTAAGACTCTTTCAATCTATTGAGACCTCTTTAAAAATGAAAAATAAGCCGGGCGTGGTGGCGCACGCTTGTAATCCCCGCGCTTGGGAGGCTGAGACAGGAGGATCGCACAGGTTCGAAGCCAGCCTCAGCTACTTAGTGAGGTCCTCAGCAACTTAGTGAGACCCCTGTTTTCAAATAAAGTATAAAATAGGTCTGGGAGTATAGCCCCAAGGTAGAAAAGCCCTTGGGTTCCACCCCCAGTACCACCAAAAGAAAGAAAGAAAGAAAGAAAGAAAGAAAGAAAGAAAGAAAGAAAGAAAGAAAGAATAAAATAGGGCTGGGGGTTGTAGCTCAAATGTAGAGTGCCCTGGATTCTATCCTAAGTATCACACACACACACACACACACACACACACACACACACACACACACAACTACTTTATGGGAAGTAGGCCTCATGTCATCAAGAAGGCAGAGTATCATATAGTCTCTCATTTTTATCCCCTCACCCCACCATTTGGGGCTGGCTGTCTACCAGGCACTGCTACAATGGGGCAACCAAGATAGCGACCTTGTGGTGTTACTGGGTTGTGACCACGTCATCACAAAATGGCGGATGACAGGGGAAAATGGGGGAGAGTAGTCAGAGGGACAGGAGCACAGGAAAAGAGGCCTGGACATAAAAGACTTCTGACCATTCACCAGACCACTTACAAAAATTGCTGGTCCTGGTCAGGGTATTAAGATCCAGAGCTCCGTTTTTGGGCCACAGTGACCCATTATTTTGGAATTCTGGCTTCCCATGTCTGGTCCGCAGGTGAGAATGAAGAACAGGAAACAGGCGTCCCTGATTATCCTCGTCAACATCTGGGAACCGGGATCAAGAGGGCGGGAAAGACATCTCAGTCCCTCCTCAAGACCGGAGGATGACCTGGTTGCCTGGGGGTGATTCTGACATGGCCACACATTTCGATAACAGAGAAGCCGGAGGCAAGAGGCCAGAAGGCAAGAAGCCTGGACCTGCTGACCAGAGGAAGGGAAGAAACTTAACCTGTTTGAAAGCAGAAGCAGTCGGTCCAATTAAGGGTTGGGTCTGAGAGTCCAGGTTCCTGGGAGTCAAAAGGAGGGCTCCCAAGAGGAGACATGGGGGCTCAGGAAAGGATAAAAAAAAAAGAAAAAAGAAATCCTCTTGGGGTCGGAGGGGTTTGGCACCAGATGTAATGTTGAAATTGAGTTGGGGGGGGGGGTCGCAAAGGAGGCAAACACCAGCCAAGTTTTAAAGGCCTCTTTCATTAAAACTGGCACCTTCGGGCGAGGTCTGCCGACTGTGGAGGAAGGGACCGATGGCCGAGCAGCAGAGTCACATGGTCATCAGAGTCACGGTCAGTCAGCAGAGTCAGGCCACAGAGAGGAAGTGAGGGTATTTATGTAGCCGGGTCTTGGGGTGGGGCTAGCAGCCAGTCCTCTCACAACATCTGGAGTCTCACAGCATCTGGAGTCTGCCCTGAGATGTCTAGAGTCTTGCGACACCTGGAGTCTTGTAGCATCTCTGCTTCCGGCTTCTGGGCTTCCACCTCCTGTCGCCGCTGTGGGGTCTCGTGGGGGAAAGGAGGGACCCACGAGATTACAGGCCTGTGCCACCATGCCTGGCTCTGGCTCAAATCTTTATTTATTTATTTATTTATTTATTTATTTATTTATTTATTTTGGTGGTACTGGGGTTCCTGGAAGCCCTTCTACCTCCGGACTACACACCCAGACCTATTTTTATATTTTTGTTTATTTGGAAACGGGTCTCTTAAGCCAGCGCGCGCAGCCGGCTTCGAACCTGCGCGATCCTCCTGTCTCCGCCTCCCAAGCGCGGGGATTACAAGCGTGCGCCACCACGCCCGGCTGGCTCAAATCTTTCTACCTATTATTTTTTATTTTTCCTATCCTACCTCCATTCCAGACCCCTTCTCTGAAATGTACACCTTAACCCGGCCTTCTCTTAAGCTGTACCACTCTTCCCTAAATAAGCTTTGTCTATTCCCTTACTTGTATTTTCCATTTTAAATATTTCTCTTGCAAAGCAAGGACCAAGGATGAGACCGCACTACAATGTTCATTTCTAGGAAACCTCATCGCCCTTCATCAGTACCATGAAAACAAAAACAAATAAAAATCATAAATAATCCAGGCATGGTGGCATATGCTTGTAATACTAGTACTTTGGGAGGCTGAGACAGGAAGATCACATGTTCCAGGACAATCACAGCAGTAGTGAGACCCTCATCAGCCTCGTGGAAGAATATAATTGGATCTTGTCTGTCAAAGGAAAAGCTTAACTTTCACCTCTATTCTGTAACCTGGTAGGAATTCACATTTCTCACAAATTAGCATCTCTTTTTTTTTTTTCTTTTGCAGTACAAGGTATTAAACCCAGGGGCATTCTACCTCCAAGCTACACCCTCAGCCCATTTTTTTTTTTTTCCAAAACAGGGTCTCACTAAATTGTGGAGGGCCTCACTAAGTTCACTAAGTAGCGAAGGCTGGCAAAGAACCTCTGATTCTACAGTCTCAGCCTCCCAAGTAATGGGATTACAAGCGTGTGCCATGAAGCCCAGCTAAATTAGCATATCTTAAGAGAGTACAAGCCAGGCGTGGTGATGCACGCTTGTAATCCCAGCATTTGGGAGGCTGAGACAGGAGGATCCCAATTCGTGGACAGCCTCAGCTACCTAGTGAGGCCCTTTGTAACTCAGTGAGACCCTGTTTCAAAATAAAGAATAAGAGGCTTGGTGGCGCACGCTTGTAATCCCCGCGCTTGGGAGGCTGAGACAGGAGGATCGCGTAGGTTCAAAGCCAGCCTCTGCTATTTAGTGAGGCTCTTAGCAACTTAGTGAGACCCTGTTTCCAAATAAAATATAAAATGGGTCTAGAAGTATAGCCTGGAGGTAGAAAGCCTCTGGGTTCCACCCCCAGTACCACCAAAATAATAATAATAATAATAATAATAATAATAATAATAATAATAATAAATGAAGCTGGGGTATAGTTCAGAGGTCAAATGCACCTGGGTTCCATCCCAGCATTTGGGAGGCTGAGACAGGAGGATCGCAGTTCGAGGACAGCCTCAGCTACTTAGTGAGGCCCTCTGCAACTCAGTGAGACCGTTTCAAAATAAAGAATAGGCAGACAGGTGTGATGGCACAGGCTTGTAATCCCCATGCTTGGGAGGCAGAGACAGGAGGATTGCGCTGGTTTGAAGCCAGCCTCGCTGGCTTAAGAGACCCTGTTTCCAAATAAAAATATAAAAATAGGTCTGAGAGTGTAGCCCGGAGGTAGAAGGGCTCCATCCCCAGGACCACCAAAAAAAAAAAAAAAAAATTAAAGAAAATAAAGAAGACGGGCGTGGTGGCGCACACTTGTAATCCCTGCGCTTGGGAGGCGGAGACAGGAGGATCATGCTGGTTGGAAGCCAGCCGTGCTGGCTTAAGAGACCCTGTTTCAAAAAATATAAAATAGGTCTGGGAGTGTAGCCCGGAGGTAGAAGGGCTTCCAGGAACCCCAGTACCACCAAAAAAAAAAAAAAAAAAAAAAGAATAAAAAATAGGGCTGGGGGTGTAGCTCGGAAGTAGAATGCCCCTAAATTCCATCCCCAGTACCACACAAAAAAAAAGATTGTCAACCCCCCCAGCCTCCCCCCCATAGTCTGTAGCTGACCAGGAAGAATGTAAACTGTAACTCCCACCAATAGTTCAGCACAAGTGTTTTGGTCAGATTATAAGACCCACTGGGTTCTTTGTCAAGTATGCAAAAAAGTAAAATCCCCTTGCCAAACAATTTTTGAACATGTGCCTTTTTGACACCATGAAAATTTATTTCTAACAAAATTTGCGTGTATGTGTGGTACTGGGGATGAAACCCAGGGGCATTCTACCTCCGAGCTATACCCCCAGCCCTATTTTTTATTCTTTATTTTGAAAAAAAGTCCCACTGAGTTGCAAAGGGCCTAAGTAGATGAGGCTGTCCCCGAACCGGGATCCTCCTGTCTCAGCCTCCCAAATGCTGGGATTACAAGCATTCACCGCCACACCCGGCTTATTTCTAACAAATTTAACAGCCAACGTGGTAACATCACCTCTCCAGAGTGGTGAGGATCCCTTCTTTTTATTTATTTTTATTTATTTTATTTTATTTTATTTTTTTGCGGGTCTGGGGATGGAGCCCAGGGGCATTTGACCTCCGAGCTACACCCCTGCCCTATTTTTTATTCTTTATTTTGAAACCGGGTCTCACTAGTTGCAGAGGGCCTCACTAAGTAGCTGAGGCTGTCCGTGAACCGCGATCCTACGGTCTCAGCCTCCCGAATGCTGGGATTACAAGCATGCGCCACCACACCTGGCTGAGGATCCCTTCTGAACAGAAACACATTTTATTGCCTTTTTGGGGGTAGTTGTCCTGTCCCTAAGGCTCCAACCTGCAGAGCCTTAGGAAAGAACACACAAACGCCGAGTCTGCTGATGATGCTTCCTCTTTAATGCTTCCCCTTCAATGCGCACAGCAGGCAAATATATATCAGTCTCATAACCCCTCCCTCATCACTCCACCAACCCCAAGCTTCCCACAGCTAGAGCATGCACATTTCTAACCCTCTCATAGGCGGGCTGGTGGTAGCATGAGGCGCTGAATCACTGATCATCCGTAGGGCGCCTGATAGGGCTCACTGCGCAGGCTCAGGGCACCGCCAGCCTCGTGAGCCTCGTGACTTGGCAACATGCCTAGGCGCCATCTTGAGCCACCGCCCCATCCCGGTCTAGCCGAGCGGGCCGCGACAGGTAGTCTTAGGATGAAGGGGGCCCACAATCTCTGGAGCAGGTGGAAAATCTTCAGGCGAAAATTTCGAGGCAATGCAGAGAGGGACTTAAAAGACCCAGTGGTCACCAGAAAGAAATTCCATGCATGGACCCAGGTATGGATGAACGCTTCTGGGTGGTCGGGTCGTCTCGGAGGTTGTGGGTGTGTGTGATTGAGTGAGTGTAGGGTCTGGATCTGCCATTCTGTTATATCTTGATCCTTTATATAGTATAAAGCGGCCTCCCCAGAGGAACCTGCTGGGAGTTTTAGCTAGCCCGCCAACAGCGAAGAAGTGCCTACCAGCCGGGCGTGGTGGCGCACGCTTGTAATCCCCGCGCTTGGGAGGCGAGTCAGGAGGATCGCGCAGGTTCGAAGCCAGCCTCACTGGCTTAAGAGACCCTGTTTCCAAATTAAAGGAAAAAAATAGATAGATAGATAGATAGATAGATAGATAGATAGAAGCCCTGGGAGTGTAGCCCGGAGGTAGAAGGGCTTCTTTCCAGGAACCCCAGTACCATTTTTAAAAAATAGTGCCTACCGTGGATATATTTCCCTCAAGGGAAATCACAGAAAAATCACAGTGCATCTGGGAAGGAATACTAGAAATGTCCAGCAGGGGGAAACTAGGTCTCAGCCAAGTACCTAGTTGTGGTTACATAGCTAGGCAAGCCAGGATGGGAAATAAGAGTTCTTCACCCAGTGAGAAGGGTCCCCGGGAGAGAGAGAGGCGTTAGACAAAATTCCCTCAGAGTCCCCTGTGGCCTATGCACCGATTTAGGGAAGACAGTCCTAGGACAGCAGGAAAAAGTGAAACACCAATGAAAAGATACGGCTGCTTCATGAGGACACAAGAACCCATCCTCAGAACATCAGTATTCTGGCCAAAGTTTGGTTCCGATGAAGATTAGGTTTGCCAATCATTAATCGAATATGCCAAAGATAAAAGTCTTTACCAGAGCCAGGCGTGGTGCCGCACGCTTGGAATCCCCGCACTTGGGAGGCTGAGACAGGAGGATCACACAGGGTTGAAGCCAGCCTCAGCTACTTAGGCTCTCAGCAACTTAGTGAGACCCTGTTTCCAAATAAAATATAAAATAGGTCTGGAGCTGGGCGTGGTGGCACATACCTGTAATCCCTGCGCTTGGGAGGCTGAGACAGGAGGATCGTGCAGGTTTGAAGCCAGCTGCGCTGGCTTAAGAGACCCTGTTTCCAAATATATATATATATATATTTTTAAAGTATAAAATAGGTCTGGGAGTGTAGCCCGGAGGTAGAAGGGCTTCCAGGAACCCCAGTACCACATATATACACACACACACACACACACACACACACACACACACACACGTGTGTGTGTGTATGTGTATGTGTATATGTATATGTGTGTATATGTATATATATATATATGTCTGGGAGTATAGCCCAGAGGTAGAAAGTCTCTGGGTTCCACCCCAAGTAACACACACACACAAAAATGTCTTTGCCAGGAAAGAAATAGACTCTGCGCTCTGCTGAAGGAAGGGACTTGTATTCTTGTTCCCTATTAAGGCAGAAATGAACAAAAACAAGGGCAAAAATGGCAATTGAGACCCCTTGACTGTTTTCTTCCTCCTTATAATTCAGGGAATCAACAGACTGACCCACCTCAAGCCATCGGGGAGGCAGCGGAGGGGGCAGTCTCAGAGGTCTCCCCCTCATGTACCTCTCTTCCTTGCTGAGATAAGAGGTTCAACTATGTAAACAGGATGTCCAAAATTCCCCTTTTTCTTCTGAAAACGATCGGCCCGCTGGGCATGTGGTGCACACTTGTAATTCCAGTACTTGGGAGGTAGAGACAGGAGGATCACAGGTTCAAGGCAAGCCTCAGCTGCTCAGTGAGGCTCTCTGCAACTTAGTGAACCCCTGTTTAAAAATATAGGACCGGCTGGGCGTGGTGGCACACGCTTGTAATCCCAGCATTCGGGAGGCTGAGACCTGGAGGATCGCGGTTCGCGGACAGCCTCAGCTACTTAGTGAGGCCCTCTGCAAATCAGTGAGACCCGGTTTCAAAATAAAAGAATAAAAAATAGGGCAGGGGTGTAGCTCGGAGGTCAAATGCCCCTGGGTTCCATCCCCAGACCCGCAAAAAAAAAAAAAAAAAAATAGGGCTGGGCCGGGCGTGGTGGTGCACACTTGTAATCCCAACATTTCGGAGGCTGAGACAGGAGGATCATGGTTTGCAGCCAGCTTCAGCTACTTAGTGAGGCCCTTTGCAACCCTGTCTAATAAAGAATAAAAAATAGCGTTGGAGGTGTAGCTCAGAGGTAGAATGCCCCTGGGTTCCAACCCCAGTACTGAAAAAAATAAAAGATAAAAAAAAAAAATAGGGCCGACTGGGGGTGTAGTTCAGAGGTACACCGAGTTTAGAAAGGAGAAAGGTTCAGCCCCAGGCTGTCTACCCTTTTTACCCATTTAGGGAAGCTCCTTGGGCAGGGAGGATATTGGTTTTAAAAATGCCTCCCCCAACTAGTTCCAAAGTTAGAGCTCTAAGAAAGGAACTCAAGCCTCTTCTACAGGACCCCACGGGGTCACAGGTCAGCTAGATCAATTTCTAGGGCCCTAGACTTACACGTGGACCGAACTCATATCCATTTTGGTCATCCTCGTTACTGGAGAGGAAAGAGCAGCCGTTGGATAGACAGCCATGGCCGCATGGCAACAAGAGCTTGCTGAGGCCAAATTTCCCCACCAGGAGCCCTCCTGGAATAACAACAACCCAAGACATAGAAGACATATGAGGATTTGAGGGACCTTCAGGAACTAATAGTTAAGGGGATTAGAGAATCCATACCTTGGTTCCAGAACATGACTAAGGCTTGCGATGTACTGCAGGGAAAGGAGGAGGGACCAGATGATTTTCTTAACAGGTTGAAGGACCAGATTTTGAAATATTCTGAGTTAAACGTGGAGGTCTCTCTAGGACAAGGAAGGCTTAAGTTACATCTTTTTACTAAAAGTTGGAAAGACATTGCAAGGAAACTACAAAAATTAAAAATCAGACCCTAGAAGAATTGGGTTTTTTTGTTTGGTTTGGTTTGGTACTGTGGATTGAACCCAGAGGCATTCTACCTTCAAGCTACACCCCCAGCCCAATTTTATATCTTACTTGGAAATAAGGGTCTCACTAGGGTTGCTGAGAGCCTTGCTACGTTGCCAAAGCTGACTTTGAGCCTGCGATCCTCCTGTCTCAGCCTCTCAAATACTGGGATTACAAGCATGTGCCACCACACCTGATACAAGGAATTGTTAAGGGAGGCTCAAAGGGTATATATATAAAATTGTGTGTGTGTGTGTGTGTGTGTGTGTGTGTGTGTGTGTGTGGTGCTGGGGATTGAGCCCAGGGCCATTCTACCTCCCAGTTACATCTCCAGCCCAATTTTTTACTTTTATTTTGAAACAGGGTGTCAAAGGGCCTCACTAAGCAGCTGCAGCTGTCCTGGATCCGCCATCCTCTTGTCTAAGCCTCCCAAATGCTGGGATTAGAAGTGTGCTCCACCGTGCCCGGATTTCAAAGAGTATATGAAGACGCCAGGCGTGGCGGTGCACACTTGTAATCCCCGCGCTTAGGAGGCTGAGACAGGAGGATCGCACAGGTTGGAACGCAGCCTCAGCTACTGAGTGAGGCTCTCAGCAACTTAGTGAGACCCTGTTTCCATATAAAATATAAAACAGGTCTGGGAGTATAGCCCGGAGGTAGAAAAAAGCCCCTGGGTTCCACCCCCAGTACCACCAAAAAAAAAAAAAAAAAAAGAGAGAGTATATGTAAGGAGGGATGAAGAAAATAAAAGCAAACGGCTAAAAGAATGGTCTCTACTATAGAACAGACGAGGGGCGCCCAGGCGGCTGCTGGGGACCACAGGGACCAAAGAGAAAAAGAAGTTGATCAGAGATTTTGATGAAAAGAGCCAGGAAGCAAAGGAAACACTGGCAGAAAAAGAGGAAGAGCCCGGTACGCACCCCTGTCTTTCCGTAATCCCATGATGCTAAACTACGAAATTACCAGAAGGACTTGGCAGACTCCACCGGGAAGTGAGGAGCAGGCCTTTGGCAGCTGCGCCTGGGGACTGAGGAGACATGAAATATGGTGCGATGCCTTAGAAAACAGGCTACGGTGGCCGGGCGTGGTGGCGCACGCTTGTAATCCCCGCGCTTGGGAGGCGGAGGCAGGAGGATCGCGCAGGTTCGAAGCCAGCCGCGCTGGCGTAAGAGACCCTGTTTCAAAAATATAAAGTAGGTCTGGGAGTGTAGCCCGGAGGTAGAAGGGCTTCCAGGAACCCCAGTACCACCAAAAAAAAAAAAAAAAAGAAAGAAAGAAAGAAAACAGGCTACGGTCACAGCGGGGCATTACTCATACAAGGTACTGAAAGCCTGAATCGGGCCACCCAGAGTGTTGAGCGTTCTCATCGGGTTGCCACAGAGACCGACAGGATTGGCTCAGACATTATAGAAGAGCTGGGGGAGCAACCAGACCAGTTGGAACACACCAAGAGCAGACTGGTAAACACAAGTGAAAACCTGAGCAAAAGTCGAAAGATTCTCCGTTCAGTGTCGGGAGTCAGCCGGCCGTGGGGGAAGGGGCCAACGGGCCACACATCTAGATAGCCAGAGGAAAACTAGCCCCAAAAACTGGAGACAAAGGTCCTCAACCCAGGGACCTCGAAGGAAGGAGGGACTCAGGGATTACCTAAATGGAAAAGAAAAGATAGGTGTAACTGATATAGAAAGGAGGGCCATTTTTTAAAAGAATGCCTGTACTTTAAGAAGGAAGAAAGGAGTCAGGCGTGGTGGCGCATGCTTGTAATCCCAGCATTCGGGAGGCTGAGACTGGAGGATTGCGGTTCACGGACAGCCTCAGCTACTTAGTGAGGCCCTCTGCAACTTAGCGAGACCCTGTCTCAAAACAAAGAATAATAAAAAAAAAATAGGCTGGGTGTGGTGGCGCACGCTTGTAATCCCTGAGCTTGGGAGGCGGAGACAGGAGGATCGTGCAGATTCAAAGCCGGCCTCTCTGGCTTAAGAGACCCTGTTTCCAAATAAAAATATAAAAAATAGGTGCCTGGGAGTGTAGTCCAGAGGTAGAAGGGTCTGGAGTGGCAAGATCCTCCCTTGCCCATCACCCCCCTCCTTAAGGCTGTCTAATAAATCACTAATGGTTTCAGGGGTGAAAGGGGGAAGGATTTAATATACCTATTTTTGAGGAAACACAGGTTGAGTATAAGACTAGACTAGTCCAGCCAGAATTCCTATTTGTACCCCAGGCAGGAACTAATCTTTTGGGCTGAGACCTAATGAATAAATTAGGAATTGGATTAAAAATACATCATCAGGCCGGGCGTGGTGGCGCACCGTTGTAATCCCCGGCTTGGGAGGCTGAGAGGAGGATCTCACAGGTTGGAAGCCAGGCTCAGCTACTTAGTGAGGCTCTCAGCAACTTAGTGAGACCTGTTTCCAAATAAAGTATAAAACAGATCTGGAAGTATAGCCCAGAGGTAGAAGGCCCCTGAGTTCCACCCTATCGCAAAAGTAAATAAATAAATAAATAAATAGATTATCAAAGCATTCAATCTCTTATCCATCCTGGATGAGGAGAGGATGTACCCTGTAGCTCGAACCAAGAAAGGAAATGGGAGGGACGGGGGACTTATGATTTCTCCCATTCAGATCTAAAAGAGAAATGGAAGCAGTTAGCAATACCCAATACCCCTTGGAAGAACAGGGTTGCACCATCATAGAAGGCCTACTCCAGGATGGCCCACTTGAACCCTGAATGTCCCCATTTAATACTCCCATATTACCCATAAGAAAATCAAATGGAGCCTGGGTCCCGGGCAGGGGTCGCGCGGGGCACGCCATCCGGGGCCCGGGTCACGGGACTCTGGGCCCCGGGCCGGACTGCGTGGAGCACGCCAGGCCCTGGAGAAACCAGGCCCAGTAAGACCCTGGGTCCCGGGCAGGGGTCACGCGGGGCACGCTGGAACCTGGAACAGCCGGGGCTCAGGTCGCAGGACTCTGGGCCCCATGTGGAGTAGTGCGGAGCATGCTGGACCCATGGGGAAACCGGGCCGGGTCACAGTGCTACTGAGTGCCTGATCCCACTATCTCCTCAAACCACACATACTGTCTTATCTTATTGAAAAAAAGAAAGGAAAAGAAAAAGAAAAAAGAAAAATATCAGAGAGGGGTTAAGAAGGCCATAGCAGATGCCAGGATACTGGAGATGCAGACAAAACTTATCCAAGTGCACTGGAACTTATAGAAAAATTCCCCGTGAAGGAGGATTGCTGTTTCTCTATATTGTTAAGACTCTTGGACATCACCTATAAGGAGAGAGTTTAGCGGAGACCAAGGAGAAAGGTGGTGTTGAAAGTGGTCTCCGTGATGGCGGTGGAGACTTGTATTCAGGAGAAGCAGAAATCGGATCCTACCAACCTTATTTTTTTGGAGAAATTACACCAAATGTTGAATGCTACCGTCACGCATGCTTAGGAACACTGGACAACATTCAGAGTGGAAAAAGAGCTTGGGAAAGATTTGAAATGGTGGAGGCAGTGGCAATGGCAGTGGCCAGTACTCAGGGGAGGCAGAGATCTGATGCATTACACCTGGAACCTTTGAAATAATAACCCCAGAGGCAGAATGCTACCACCACGCACCCTCGAGAAAGTGGGACAATTGGTTGGGCGAAGAGGGTGCTTGGATTAGAGCCTGCCGAGGGGTGAGGCCAGCGACGGACACAGCAAACCTGGGATTGGAGCCTGTCGTGAGGCAAGGCCGGTGCTGGAGCCTCCGAGGCCAGGATCAGAGCCTGCCGAGGGGTTAGGCCGGTGCTGGGGCCAGCGAGGCTGGCATCGGAACCTGCTGTGAGGCAAGGCCGGTGCTGGGGCCTCCGAGGCCAGAATAAGAGCCTGCCGAGGGTTAGGCCGGTGCCAGGGCCAATGGCCGGCATCAGAGCCTGACAGGAGGCAAGGCCGCTACTGGGGCCTCCGAGGCTGGGATTGGAACCTGCCAAGGGGTTAGGCCGATGCCGGGACCAGCAGCCAGCATCGGAGCCTGCCGTGAGGCAAGGCTGGTGCTGGGGCCTCCGAGGCCGGGATAAGAGCCTGCCGAGGGGTTAGGCCAGTGCCGGGGCCAATGGCTGGCATTGGAGCCTGCCATGAGGCTAGGCCAGTGCTGGGGCTTCCGAGGCTCAATTGGAGCCTGCCGAGGGGTTAGGCCAGTACCGGGGCCAGCGAGGCCGGCATTGGAGCTTGCTGTGAGGCAAGGCGGGTACTGGGGCCTCCAAGGCCGGGATCGGATCCTGCCGAGGGGTTAAGCCGGTGCCAGGGCCAGCATGGCCAGGTTTGGAGCCTGCCGTGAGGCAAGGCGGGTGCTGGGGCCTCCAAGGCTGGGATTGGAGCCTGCCGAGGGGTTAAGCCAGTGCCGAGGCCAGTGTGGCCGGGATCAGAGCCTGCTGTGAGGCAAGGCCGGTGCTGGGGCCTCTGAGGCCTGGATCGGAGCCTGCCGAGGGGTTAGGCTGGTGCTGGGGCTAGCAGCTGGCATCGGAGCCTTCCGTGAGGCAAGGCCACTAACTGAGGCCTCCAAGGCCGGGATCGGAGCCTGCTGAGGG
The DNA here is from genome assembly GCF_963383645.1 of Muscardinus avellanarius. NCBI lineage: Eukaryota > Metazoa > Chordata > Mammalia > Rodentia > Gliridae > Muscardinus > Muscardinus avellanarius. The sequence continues at coordinate 60,692,286 of NC_137796.1, forward strand.
GTTTCCCGGTGCTGGGGCCAGCGAGGCTGGCATCGGAGCCTGCCGTGAGGCAAGGCCGGTGCTGGGGGCCTCTGAGACTGGGATCGGAGCCTGCCAAGGGGTTAGTCCTGTGCCAGGGCCAGCGTAGCCGGGATCGGAGCCTGCCGTGAGGCAAGGCTGGTGCTGGGGCCTCCGAGGCTGGGATCGAAGCCTGCCGAGGGGTTAGGCTGATGCCGGGGCCAACAGCCGGCATAGGAGCCTGACAGGAGGCAAGGCCGCTACTGGGGCCTCCGAAGCCGGGATCGGAGCCTGCCAAGGGGTTAGGCTAGTGCCGGGGCCAGCAAGGCCGGGATTGGAGCCTGCCGTGAGGCTAGGCCGGTGCTGGGGCCTCTGAGGCTGGGATCGGAATCCTGACGAGGGGTTAGGCCGGTGCCGGGGCCAGTGGCCGGCATCGGAGCCTGCTGTGAGGCAAGGCCACTACTAGGGCCTCCGAGGCTGGGATCAGAGCCAGCTGAGGGGTTAGGCTGGTGTCGGGGCCAGCAAGACCAGAATCGGAGCCTCCCATGAGGCAAGGCCGCTGCTTGAGCCAGCGAGGTCTGGAGCAGTCCACCGAGTAGCCAGGCCATAACTGGGGCCGTCAAGAGTGAGATCGGTACTTGCAACGCGGCATGCACAGAAAAATATCGCAGAAAATAAAAATCAGATGCTTCCCTTAATCAGCAATAACTAGGAGGAAAGGGGCAACAGGAAGTGGACGAGCTATAGAAAGGGCCCTATAGTGAAGCAACTAAGGTGACCAATCAGAGGGTATGGAATAGGGGAGGATGGAGCCTCTTTAAAAAGCAGGAGGTACATAAACATATGTATCAAAGTTAATCACCAAACAAGCATGGGATCGAGGGAGGGGGAGGGAATGGGATGGGGACTGGATGAGGGCTAATTGGATGATGTGTGCTTGTATATCCTCTCAAGTCTTGTATTCCAATGTGATATATGATTACAATGCACCAATAAAAATAAATAAATAAATAAATTAATTAATTAATTAAAATGGATCCTACCGATTGGTTCAGGACCTAAGGGCTATAAATCAGATTGTTCAGAGTAGGCACCCTGTAGGCCCTAACCCTTATATCCTTTTTTTCCCCTCTCTTTTGTGGTACTGGGGGTGATACTCAGGGGCTTTTCTACCTCTGGGCTATACTCCCAGACCTTTTTTTTTTTTATTATTTATTTTGAAACAGGGTCTCACTGAGTTGCAAGGGCCTCACTAAGTAGCTGAGGCTAGCCACGAACCCGGATCCTCCTGTCTCAACCTGCCAAATGCTAGGATTACAAGCTTGCACCACCACGCCCGGCTAGTTTAGAACAATTCTAAACAAGAGGGTAGGTAGGTGGGCGAGATTCTCAAATACTAATGTGTGCAGCAATCCTACTAGAAAAAGATGATCTGACCCTCACTGACAGCCTTAACCTGGCTGTCTTTTTTTTATTTTTTCTTTCAGTACTGGGGATGAAACCCAGAAACATTCTCCCTCTGAGCGATACTCTTAGCTCTACTTTTTATTCTTTACCCTGAAACAGGGTCTCACTAATTGCAAAGGGCCTCACTAAGTAGCTGAGGTTGTCTGCAAGCCTGTGATCCTCCTGTCTCAGCCTCCCAAACGCTCAGATTACAAGCATGTGCCACCACGCTCAACAACCTGGCTGCCTATTTATTTATTTATTTATTTATTTATTTATTTATTTATTTAGTGTGGTCCTGGGGGTGGAACCCAGGGGCTTTTCTACCTCCGGGCTATACTCCCAGACCAATTTTATATTTTATTTGGAAACAGGGTCTCACTAAGTTGCTGAGAGCCTCACTAAGTAGCTAAGGCTGGCTTCGAACCTGTGCGATCCTCCTGTCTCAGCCTCCCAAGCTCGGGGATTACAAGCGTGCGCCACCACGCCCAGATCCTGGCTGCCTTTTTAATAGAAAGTGAAGTCCAAGAGCCCTTGGAATATCATTATCTGAATCTCACAGGTTATCAGACTCAATTCAGGGGGACCCCTTTCTCCACGGATGCTAGACTCTTTGTAGATGACTCCTCTAGAACACTCAAGAGAAGCCGGGTGTGATGGCACTCACTTGTAATTCCAGTGTCTGGGAGGCTGAGACCGGAGGATTGCAGTTCAAGGACAGCCTCGGCTACTTAGTGAGGCCCTTTGCAACTTAAAGAATAAAAAATAGGGCTGGATGGGTATCTCGGAGGTAGAATGCCCCTGGGTTCCATCCTCAGTACTGCAATAAATAAATAAATAAATAAATAAATAAATAAATACTTGAGAGAAAGAGACATAATGGATACTCAGTTATAGATAGAGAGCAATTCGCTGTCATAGAGGTGGGAGGACTTCCCAGTGTCTGGTCAGCCCAGATCTGGGAATTGTATGCTTTATTTTATTTTATTTTTTGGTGGTACTGGGGTTCCTGGAAGCCCTTCTACCTCCGGGCTACACTCCCAGACCCATTTTTACATTTTTATTTGGAAACAGGGTCTCCTAAGCCAGCGCTCACAGCTGGCTTCGAACCTGCGCGATCCTCCTGTCTCTGCCTCCCAAGCGCGGGGATTACAAGCGTGCGCCACCACGCCCGGCCAAATTGTATGCTTTAAATCAAGCTTTAATCAAGCATCTAAAAGTAAAGAAAGGCATCATCTATACAGACTCAAAGTCTTCTTTTGGAGTGGTGCAGACTTTTGGAAAGATTTGGGCAGAAAGAGGTCTTATCAACAGTGAGGGACAGCCCGGCATTTGGGAGGCCGAGACAGGAGGATGACAGTTCGTGGACAGCCTCGGCTTCTACTTAGTGAGGCCCTTTGCAACTCAGTGAGACCCTGTCTTAAAAAACAAAGAATGAAAAATAGGGCTGAAGTGTAGCTTGAAGGTAGAATGCCCCTGGGGTCCATCCCCAGGACCACCAAAAAAAAAAAAAAAAAGGGAGGGACAGGAGCTTATGCACAATGAATTAATGATTCAGGTACTAAATAGCTTAGTGTTACCTGAGGAAATAGGTATGGTACGTGTCCCTGAGCATCAGCCAGGCTCCTCCACAGAAGCTCAGGGAAATAGACCTGCAGACATGTTTGCTAAGGAAGCCACCCTGCAACCAGAACCCCAATTCTCCATCTCAGCCCTGTCCTCCCTCCCCTCCTGCTACCCCGGTGTTCACTTCCCAGGAGGAGGGGCGACTGATCGAATTGGGAGCCTCAAAAACTCCTGATGGAAAATGGATGTTACCAGATGAGCGGGACATGCTTTCTAAACCCATCATGAAGGAAATATTAGCCCAGTTGCACCAGGGAAGTCACTGGGACTCACAGACCATATGGGATGCAGTCCTACGGGTCTGTGGACACATGGCCTTTTCTTTCTTTTTTTTTTTTTTTTTCAGTACTGGGGATGGAACCCAGGGGAATTCTACCTCCCAGCTATAACCCCAGCCCTATTTTTTTATTCTTTATTTTGAAACCGGGTCTCACTGAGCTGCAAAGGGCCTCACTAAGTAGCTGAGGCTGTCCTTGAACTGTGATCCTCCTGTCCCAGCCTCCCAAATGCTGGGATTACAAGCGTGCACCACCACGCCCAGCTTGTTGCATGGACATTTATACCACAGCTAAACAAGTAAATGAGGGCTGTGTTACTTGTAGAAAGGTAACTGAGCAAGCTCTAAGAAGAAAACCAGGAATCAGGCCTTTCCAAAGTATTCAGGTGGATTAGAGGGGATTTAAGTCCTCCCACGCCAAAGCTTGCAGAGGGGAGGGAGGCTTAAATACTTTTGATAATAGCTGACCACCTTGCCAACGGGGTTGAGGCGGTCCCACTTCCGAGAGCCACGCCAACCTGTCATTAAGGTATTACTAGAAACCATAATTCCCTGCTTTGGATTAGTTGAAAACAGGTACAGATAATGAAAGTCATTTCACTGCTGCTATTATCAGGAGTCTGGTAAAGGTTCTGGGAATACCACACACCCTGGCATCCCTGTCCTCTGGTAAAGTAGGAAGAAGGAGCCAGACCCTAAAAAAATGAATAACTAGAGCCGGACGTGGTGGCACACGCTTATAATCCAAGAATTTAGGAGGCTGAGACTGGAGGGTCATGGATGTAGACAGCCTCAGCTACTTAGTGAGGCCCTTTGCAACTCAGTGAGACCCTATCTCAAGCTAATGAATAAAAATTGGGCTGGGTGGTGTAGCTTGGAGGTAGAACGCCACTGGGTTCCATCCCCAATACCGTAAAAAAAAAAAAAAAAAAAAAAAAAAAGAATAACTCAGTTGGTCTTAGAAACCAGGCTCCCATGGATGAAATGCTTCCCAGTTGCCTTCTTTAAGATTAGAACTGTTTTCCCTTGCAGCACCAGGCCCCAAAGAGGAGGGGAACTCACATAACGGAGCTCAGAGCCACAGAGGAGATACGCCGGCCTCACGCCCGAAGAGGCAGCAGCAGCGCCTTACTGCCGGCGGCAGCGGCGAACTCACCGGATGGCACCAGACCAACGCACTCAACAGCCCAGCAGGCTCCAGAGAGGAGCAGCGGACAGTGAACCGAGGTGAGCGGCTGCGGATCAGCCGGGCAGAATTCGGCAGATTTCTCGGCGCAGGGAGCATCTAAAGCTCACCGAGTCCACTACAGCTCCATCGGCGCACTCAACAACAGTGAGTCAAATTGTGGCCCCTAGAGGAGAAATCCCAGTACTGCACCCCCAGGGACTTGACCCAGTGGGGGAGTGGCGGTGGCAGAGATATCACACCATAGGAGAACGCCCAACCTGGCACCCCCCATAATCTAAAGCAGCCTCGATTGCCTCCCTGGGTCTGAGACTCTGCGATACAACCCAGTAAAGGAGTAGTGGGGACTGAGATACCACAGACTCGAGATCCAGAGCACCTTAAGTGAAGTCGTAGTGACCCAAGGGAAGAACCCAGAGAAGGCACAAACTTCCTAAATCATGGGAAAGAGGAATAGCAATGGAGCAATGAATGCCCACAACCCCACAACATCAGAACCTGATAAAACAGAAATTCAGAGATTTCTAGAAGATCAAATCAGGAAAATAACTGTAGAAATAATAGAGGTATTTTGAAAAGAATTCAGAGAGAGCCAATAAGAGATAAAGGATGCAATTAATGAAGTAAATGTCTCAATTCAAAGTACAAACAACTGATTAGACCACATGGAGAATAGAATCTCGCTCTTAGAAGATGATCATTCAAAAATGAATGCATAGTTTCTAATTTAGAAAAAAAATCTGACAGCAGGAATCTGACATTGAAGAAATATGGGCCCATTTTAAGAGAGCTAACCTAAGAATAATTGGAATAGAGGAGGGAAAAGAAGGTGAAACCAAAGGGATCAACAATCTCTTCAAGGAAGTAATAGCAGAAAATTTTCCAAACATAGAGCAAGAGGTCGATACACAGGTCCAGGAAACTTATAGAACCCACTTTAGACAGGATCGGAGAAGAGGATCCCCACGCCACATAATTGTCAAAATGACCAATGTGGAAGCCAAGCAGAGAATCTTAAAGGCAACAAAAGCAAAGGGCCAAGTGACATTCAGAGGCAAACCAATTAGAATCACCCCAGACTTCCCAAACCAAGTCATGAGAGCCAGAAGGGCTGGGAGTAACATATTCCAAACTCTGAAAGAAAACAACTTCCAGCCAATAATTTCCTATCCAGAAAAACTTTCTATCAAATTAGATGAGGAAATAAGAAGCTTCCACGACAAACAGAAACTGAAGGAATTTATGTCTTCAAAACCAGCGCTAGAGAAAATACTCAAAGAGATTAACTACAAAGAAGAAATAGGTAACACACACCAGAACCAGAGAAACAAAATTTTTTATCCAACAGACAACTAAGATTGGTTATCTGTGGAGATTCATTATTTATGTTAGTCTTTTACCTATCTCTAAATTGTATTGTTGCTAATTTTTAGGATTTCTAGTTGGAATATTAATATACCTTCAGATATAGCATTTGGAAATATTTTATCCCATTCTGTCAGTAACTTTTAACTCTGTTTACATTGTCTTTGGATATACAATTTTTTTTGAGGGAGTTTGTTTACCCTTTTGTTGCCTGTGCCATTGAAATCATATCCAAGAAATCACTGCCAATTTCAATGTTGTGAGGTTTTATGACCCAGATTTTCTTCTAAAAGTTTATAGTATTAAGATTTATATTTAGGTCTTTTATCTGTTTTGAGTTAATATTTGTATATGGTGTTAGGTAAGGGTCCAATTTTATTCTTTTTCATGTAATTATTATTTTTCAACAATATTTAGTTAAAAGATTAGTATTTCCTCCACCAAATGTTTGTGGAAACCTTGTCAAAAATAACTTGACAAGTTATGGAAGAATTTATGGAAGAATATATGGAAGAATTTATCTTATATATGGAAGAATTTATCTCTGGGCTTTTATTTAACTCCAGTGGTTTATATATTTGCCTTTAGAACAGTACTACACTGTTTCAATTATTGTAGCTTTATATGGTTTGAAATCAGAAAATATATATCTTCTAGCTTTGTTCTTCTATGAGATTGTTTTGGGTATCTAGAGTCTATATTCCAAATCAGGATAGATTTTTTTCTGAAAATAAATAAACAAATGTATGATAGTTTCACCTAAAAAAAAAAAGAAAAAGAATATTCTCTGGTAAGAAAGAAAGTAAAAAGAAATATTGAAATGTTATCTTTAAGTCATCAAAAGCTTGGTCTCAGACAAATGAAACTGTTATGTGAGATTATCATCGTTAATATTGGATAAATTGCTATAAAACTAGATGTCAACCACTAAGCCAAGCATGGGAAAGAGGGATGGGGAGGGAACAGGGTGGGGATTGGGTAGGGGCTAACTGGGCGATGTGTGCATGTATGTCTACAAAAGTATTTTCTTTATACCATTATGATGTATGAATACAGTGCACCAATAAAAAAAAAAAAGAAAAAAAAAGATTAGAACTGTCGGGCGTGATGGCACACACTTGTAATCCCAGCATTCGGGAGGCTGACACTGGAGGATCGTGGTTCGTGGACAGCCTCAGCTACTTAGTGAGGCCCTTTGTAACTTAGTGAGACCCAGTTTAAAAATAAAGAATAAGAAATAGGGAAGGGGTGTAGCTCGGAGTTCGAATGGCCCTGGGTTCCATCCCCAGACCTGCAAAAATAAATAAATAAATAAATAAATAAATAAATAAATAAATATATATATATATATATACATATATACATATACATACATATACATACCGCTCCTTGTAAGGATTCTGGCCTGTCACCATATGAAATCCTCTATGGACTCCCTTACTTGGGCCAAGGTTCAGACATATCAACCATGAAGACCAAAGACCAATTTCTCAGAAATTATGTGCCGGGTTTCTCCTCTTCCTTGTCTTCTCTTAGGGTACAAGGATTGTTAGCCCCCATCTCTTGTATTTTCAGCGCACTCTCTTTGACCTGGTGACAGAGTCCTAATAAAGGCCTGGAAGGACAAGCTCGAGCCAGCCCGGGAAGGACCTTATCAGGTGCTGCTTACAACCGAGATAGCTGTTCACACTGCGAAAAGAAGTTGGACTCATTACACGCGGGTTAAAGGGGCTTCAGTTTCTGTTCAGACAGGACAGTGGACCATCATTCAACACCCAGACCCTCTCAGGTTAATGGTGAAAAGACTCTAAATTTATTCTGGTTTTTGGTTCTGTTAAGCTTCCAAATACAGGGTAGCTTTTATCCAGGCCAATTAACTATTAATGTAACTATTAAAGAAAACCCCCTGACTATAAAGATGAATGTATATCACGTCCTGCATCTCTGCCCAGAACCAATCTGGGTGATAAAGCAAATATCCCAAAGCAAGTCCCTTGCTCTAGTCGGGGCAAGTCCCGGGGGGACCATCCCATGTGGAGGGCGGGCAGCCCCACTGTATAAGGCTGCTCCAATTCCCGGGGGGAGGGGTTAAAAAAAAATAACCAGGCCTGGAAGAGTTCCCCTTGACACCTGTGCTAACTTACAGTCTAATCCACTCTTGTTAACCTACAAGCCAGGAAAGCCAGCCCCTTCCACTGGTCTAGTCTGGTCTTTAGGCAGACATGTTAGGAAGTAATCTCATGGAGAGGTTTGCCGTTAAACTAGTTAATAATTCAACCTCAGAGGCTAATGTTAGCCCCTCAACCCAGGCCACTTTAGTAAAAATAAAGGATTCACACCAAACGATAGAAGACAGGATTATGGGGAGACAAATGCCTGGTTGAAATGGATTAGAGATTCTGCCAGCTTCTTAAACAAAAGTGGCTGCTACACTTGTACGGCAGGTAGGCCAGAGGTCGAGTGGTACTTTTTCCGCTCAGATGGACCTCAGAGCCAACTGGCATGAGCTGTATGACAGCCCCCTTTCAGGACAGTCTAGCAGAGGGCAACAAGTCTTGGAAGATCCCATCTCTCCTGTTCCCAGTGGTACAGGGTTCAAAGAAAAAGACTCCATACCCTAAAAAAAAACAAAAAAAACTGTCAAACCTCTAGTCCCCAGACTAACTATACATACCTTATGCCTCTCAAGGTGAAAGGGATAATGTTTTCAAAAAATGATACTGGCTGTAGTGAGTGCCGGGCCTTTAAGGAGCTAGGCAATCAGCCTGCACTATGGTTGCCTGAGCAAATATCTGGTGGTACTATGGGGGACTGTTACTTGAGACCTTACCCGCTAACTGGAGTAGAACCTGGTCTCTAGTACAATTGGCTGTCTCTTTCACTCTGGCAGTTCAACCCCAAGTAAGGCCCTTTAGGCCCAATAAAGGGCCAACAGGAGCCGGGCGTGGTGGCACACGCTTGTAATCCCAGCATTTGGGAGGCTGAGACCGGAGGATTGCAGTTCAAGGACAGCCTCGGCTACTTAGTGAGGCCCTCTGCAACTCAGTGAGACCCGGTTCAAAATAAAGAATAATAAAAAAAATAGGGCAGGGGTGAAGCTCGGAGGTCGAATGCTCCTGGGTTCCATCCCCAGACCCGCAAAAAAAAAAAAAAAAAAAAAAAGGGCCAACAGGGATTCCCTTAACCCTCTGGTGGGTCATTGGACCTTCACATATATGTTGACTTGATAAGGGTTCCAAAAGGTGATTCCAACAACTGTAAGGCTAAAAACTGGATAGCTGCATGGTTTGTGCCAATATTATTTTGGTGGCCTACCATTAATAAAAAGGCTGGTCATGGTGGCACAAGCTTATAATCTCAGTACTTGGGAGACTGAGACAGGAGGATCGCAGATTCATGGTGAGCCTCAGCTACTTAGTGAGGCCCTCTGCAACTTTGTGAGAACCTGTTTCAAAATAAAGAATAATAGCTGGGTGTAGTGGTTCACGCTTGTAATCCCAGTATTTGGAAGGCTGACATAGGAGGATCGCGGTTTGTGGACAGCCTCAGCTACTAGTGAGGCCCTTTGCAACTCAGTGAGACCCTGTTTCAAAATAAAGAATAAAAGCCAGACGTGGTGGCGTACACTTGTAATCCCAGCATTTGGGAGGCTGAGACAGGAGAATAGCAGGTTCATGGCCAGCATCAGCTACTTAGTGAGGCCCTTTGCAACTCAGTGATACCCTGTTTCAAAATAAAGAATAAAAACTAGGGCTGGGGGTGTAGCTCAGAGGTAGAATGTCCCTGGGTTCCATCCCCAGTAACACACACACACACACACACACACACACACACACACACGTAGATTAGATGAATATTACAATCAACAGAGGTTTGTCAACTACAGCCTAGACGCCATTAAGGAAGTAGATAAATAGATGCTACTAACAAAATAATCTGGGGAAAGAGACCAGCCTAAATATAATCTTAGAAAAAAAAGGAAACGTGTGTCATAAAAAGGGACCAGTGTTAGACCTTTATCTCAAACAATGAGGCACCAGATGGCGCTATAACTAAAGCCCTAAGAGGCCCGCCTACATTAGCAATTGAGCTAGCAAAAATTCTAGGATAAACCGGGCGTGGTGGCACAGGCTTGTAATCCCAGCATTCGGGAGGCTGAGACAGGAGGATCGTGGTTCGCGGACAGCCTCAGCTACTTAGTGAGGTCCTCCACAACTCAGTGAGACCCTGTTTCAAAATAAAGAAAAAATGGGACTGGGGTTATAGCTCAGAGGTAGAATGCCTATGGGTTCCATCCCCATTACTGCCAAAAAAAAAAAAAAAAAAAAAATCAAAGATAAAAGATCCTTTCTCCAGCCTAATGGAATAATGGTTTGGAAAATAAGAATAATGACTTTGATCACAACTTCTTATTATTATAGTGTGGTTTTTGTGTGTGTGTGTGTGTGGTGGTACTGGGGATGGAACCCTTCTACCTCCAGGCTACACTCCCAGACCTACCCAGATCTATTTTATATTTTATTTGGAAACAGGGTTTCTTAAGCCAGTGTGGCTGGCTTCGAACCTGCGCGATCTTCCTGTCTCTGCCTCCCAAGTGCGGGGATTACAAGCGTGCGCCACCACGCCCAGCTTATTATTATAGTTTTTGAAATAATAATCCAAGTAGGATGTGGTATCCATAGATTACTAAAATAATCTCTTACCAAACACCTTCAAGAACAAAAGCACCTTATGTTATTAGAATTTTAATAAAAGAATAATCATATATAATAAAAGAGGTGTGGTGGCACACGCTTGTAATCCCCACGCTTGGGAGGTGGAGACAGGAGGATCGCACAGGTTCGAAGCCAGCCTGGCTGGCTTAAGAGACCCTGTTTCCAGATTTTAAAAAACATATTAAAATATGTCTGAGAGTGTAGCCCGGAAGTAGAAGGTTTCCATCCCCAGTACCACCAAAAAAATAAATAAATAAAAGAGGGGTAAATTATACTAATATAATTGGATCTTTTCTGTCAAAGGAGCAATTTAACTTATACCACCATTTTACAAACTGTTAGGGGCTGACATTCCTTCACAAAACTAGCCTCTCTTAAAGAGGTTGCAGCCGGGCGTGGTGACGCACACTTGTAATCCCAGTACTTGGGAGGCTGAGACAGGAGGATCGCAGGTTTGCAGCCAGCCTAAGCTACTTAGGCCCTCCGCAATTTAGTGAGACCCTGTTTCACAATAAAGAATAAAAAATAGGGCTGGGGCCCGCCGTGGTAGTACATGTTTGGAATCCTAGCATTCAGGAGGCTGAGATCAGAGGATAGTGGACAGCCTCAGCTACTTAGTGAGACCCTGTTTCAAAATAAAGAATAAAAAATAGGGCAGGGGGTGTAGCTCAGAGGTCAAATGCTGGGTTCCATTCCTAGATCCACAAAATAAATAAGTAAGTAAGTAAGTAAGTTAGTTAGTAAATAAGGCTGGGGATGTAGCTCCGAGGTAGAATGCCCCTGGGTTCAGTCTCTGGTACCAGAGAGGGGGGGGGGCGCGAGAGGGAGAGGGAGAGGGAGAGGGAGAGGGAGAGAGAGAGAGAGAGAGAGAGAGAGAGAGAGAGAGAGAGAGAGAGATTTTGCAGGTGTCAATGCTCCTGCCCACGAAGGATGTGAAGCTGTAACTCCCACTAGTAGGAGTTCGGTGCAGGAGCTTCGTGTCAGGGATATAAAACCCACCGGGTTCTTTGTCAGGTATGCTCTCGCATACCTGGGAGCACCCTTTTTGCAGAAAAGGGAAATCACCTTTGCAAATAATTTTCTAACACATACCTTTTTTTCTCTTTCTTTCAGTAGCCAGGATGGAACCCAGGGGCATTCTACCTCCAAGCTACACCCCCTGCCTTATTTTTTATTCTTTATTTTGAAACAGAGTCTCACTAAGTTTCAGAGGGCCTCACTAAGTAGCTGAGGCTGCCCGTGAACCTGCAATCCTCCCGTCTCGGCCTCCCGAATGCTGGGATTACAAGCGTGTGCCACCATGCCCGGCTTGACACATGCCCTTTTGAGGCCGTGGAATTTTATTTCTAGTGCACAAGAGGTCTGAGTAGCACCCGGAGCTGTGGACTGGGCCCTGGGATGCGGGGTCAGGCAGCTTTCGCCCTGCGATCTAGCCCCCTCACGCCAGGATGTTGTACATGCTCTCACAGCTGCACAACAGCTGGCAGGAGGAGGACTGCATCGTGGCTATTCTGCATAAAGATGGACGAAGATTCTATACAGCATAGCAAAAAAGGCTAAATTTTTTTGCAGTTATTTGTCTTGTGGATATTACAGAAGTACCTGACCTCACCGGGTGTGGTGGCACGCGCTTGTAATCCCAGCATTCAGGAGGCTGAGACAGGAGGATCTTGGTTCACGGGCAGCCTCAGCTACTTAGTGAGGCCCTCTGCAACTCAGTGAGGCCCTGTTTCAAAATAAAGAATAAAAAGTAGGGCTGGAGGTGTCACTTGGAGGTAGAATGCCCCTGGATTCCATCACCAGTACCACAAAAAAAATAAATAAATAAAAGAAGTACCTGACTTCAACAAAATGTATGAGTTATACAACCTACGTACCGTCACGTTCTTCTCAGTAATAAACACATCATGATTGACTTGTGCACTGGCAACAATAGGATTAAATGAGCCATGGAAGAAAAAGCAGGAGGTGGTGGACTCAAGAGACACTGTGTGCCTGCCGCAAAGGCCGGGCCGGTGGCGTCCCCCGAGGACAACTCCACCAAGTCCAGGTACTGAGGTACGGTCGCTGCAACGTGTGGATGAACACGGTGAGCCGTTTCGCATGGAAATAGCTCAGCTGTGGAAAGCCTTGGAAAAGTACCTGACTCAAGGGCAGGGAGTCCGAGATGAAGGTCGCCCCGTCCTAACTAACTGAAGCAAATAAACCCATGAAGGAGCAGTTTAAAAAAAATTGTTTTAGCCGGTCGTGGTGGCGCACGCTTGTAATCCCCACGCTTGGGAGGCTGAGACAGGAGGATCGCACAGGTTCGAAGCCAGCCTCAGCTACTGAGTGAGGCTCTCAGCAACTTAGTGAGACCCTGTTTCCAAATAAAATATAAAAAATAGGTCTGGGAATGTAGCCCGGTGGTAGAAAAGCCCCTGGGTTCCACCCCCAGTATCACACTAAAAAGTAATAAAATACAATTCTCTCCCTTCCACCTTTGAGACTCTCTACCCAGCACTGGCCATGAGATAACGCTGTAGGCAGCACCAGCCGCAGCTGAAACCAGCTCAGCAATGATTGGACTATCACTTTAACGGAATTTTCTATTATTATTTATTATTATTATTATTTTTTTTTGTGGTGGTGGTACTGGGGTTCCTGGAAGCCCTTCTACCTCCGGGCTACACTCCCAGACCTATTTTTACATTTTCATTTGGAAACAGGGTCTCCTAAACCAGCGCGCGCGGCTGGCTTCGAACCTACGCGATCCTCCTGTCTCTGCCTCCCAAGCACGGGGATTACAAGCGTGCGCCACCACGCCCGGCATAAATGATGACTTAAATGAAAAAAATCCACCATACTTCGTGGCACAGACCTGCAATCTCATGTGGGAAGCTGAGGCAGGAGGATCACAGGTTTGAGTCTAATGCGCCACCACGCCCAGCACGAAATTTTCTTTATATGTTAAACTGTTGCTTTTCTTTTTGTGGCTAGGAGATTCTGAGAATTGAACCCAGAAGCATTGTGCGTGTGTGAGGGGGGGTACTGGGGATGGACACAGAGGCTTTCTACCTCCAGGCTATACTCCCAGACCTATTTTATATTTTATTTGGAAACAGGGTCTCACTAAGTTGCTGAGAGCCTCACTCAATAGCTGAGGCTGGCTTCGAACCTGTGCAATCCTCCTGTCTCAGCCTCCCAAGCGCTGGGATTACAAGTGTGCGCCACCACACTCAGCGACCCAGAAACATTTTACCTACAATCTATATTTCCATCTTTGTGTGTGTGTGTGTGTGTGTGTGTGTGTGTGTGTGTGTGTTACTGAGGATTGAACCCAGGGGCATTCTACCTCCAAACTACATCTCCAGCCCTATTTGAAACAAAGTCTCACTAAGTAGCTGAGGCTGGCCATGAACCTGCAATCCTGTCTCAGCCTCCCAAGTACTGGGATTACGTGCACCACCACCACGCCTAGCTTCCAGCCTTCTTATTTTTCTTTTTTTTTAGTACTGAGGGTTGAACTCAGAGGCATTCTAGCTCTGAGCTATACCCCAGCCCTATTTTATTTTGAAACAGAGTTCTGCTGGGTTGCTGAGAGTTTCGGCGCTTACTAAGGCTGCCTTTAAATTTGTGATTCTTATGTCTTAGCCTCCTAAGTACTGGAATAACAGGGCCTCACTAAGTTGCCGAGGCTGGCCTCAAACCTGTGATCCTCCTGTCCTAGCTGCCCAAGTACCAGGATTACAAGCATGCAGCAACACACCTAGCTCCATTTTATTGATTTTCTTCATGAACTCATTACTTTTTTTTTTTTTTTTTTTTTTTGGTGGTGGTACTGGGGTTCCTGGAAACCTTCTAACTCCCAGCCCTTTTTTTTTTTTTTTTTTTTTTTTTTTTGCGGGTCTGGGAATGGGACCCAGGGGAAATTTGCCCTATTTTTTATTCTTTAGTTTGAAACCAGATCTCACTGTGTTGCAGAGGGTCTCACTAAGTAGCTGAGGCTGTCCGTGAACCGTGATCTTCCAGTCTCAACCTCCCAAACGCTGGTCCTGGAAACCCTTCTAACTCTGGGCTATACTCCCAGTACTATTTTATTTATTTGGTGGTATTGGGTTACTGGAAACCCTTCTAACTCTGGGCTACACTCCCAGACCTATTTTTTTATATTTTTATTGGGAAACAGGGTCTCCTAAGCCGACCCAGTTGGCTTGGAACCTGCGCGAGCCTCCTGTCTCCACCTCCCAAGAGCGGGGATTACACGCATGAGCCACCACGCCTGGCATGAACTCATTACTTTTGAACTGGCTGTGTTCACGGACTAGATCTGTTTGTTGATTTGGGGATAATGGCGGGGTTTGAACATTGAGCTATGTCCCAGCCCTTTTATTTGTTTGTTTGTTTGTTTCGCAACACTGTGAATTGAACCCAAGGGCATTCTACCTTCAAGCTACCCCACCCCAGCCCTTTTTTTTTTTTTTTTTTTTTTTTTTTTTTGGTGGTACTGGGGTTCCTGGAAACCCTTCTACCTCTGGGCTACACTCCCAGACCTATTTTTATACTTTTTTATTTGGAAACAGGGTTTCTTAAGCCAGCAAGGCTGGCTTCGAACCTGCATAATCCTCCTGTCTCCGCCTCCCAAGTGCTAGGATCACAAGCGTTGTGCCACCACGCCCAGCAAAAGGGTCTCACTAACTTGCTGAAGGTCTTCGCTGGCCTTGATCCTCCTGTCTCTGCCTCCCAAGCGCTAGAATTTTGGGCGTGCGCCACCACGCCAAAACCCTACTTTTTTTTTTATTATTTATTTAAAACAGGATCTCACTAAGTTGCAAAGAGCCTCACTAAGTAGCTGAGGCTGGCCACGAACCTGCGATCCTCCTGTCTCAGCCTCTCAAGTACTGGGATTACAAGTGTACATCACCACAGCTGGCCCCTTTTAATTTTTATTTTGAAAAGGTCTCACTAAATTTCCACACATTAGACTCAAACCTGTGATCCTCCTGCCTCAGCTTCCCACATGAGATTGCAGGTCTGTGCCACGAAGTATGGTGGATTTTTTTCATTTAAGTCATCATTTATGCCGGGCGTGGTGGCGCACGCTTGTAATCCCCGCGCTTGGGAGGCAGAGACAGGAGGATCGCGCAGGTTCGAAGCCAGCCGCGCGTGCTGGCTTAGGAGACCCTGTTTCCAAATAAAAATGTAAAAATAGGTCTGGGAGTGTAGCCCGGAGGTAGA
The DNA here is from genome assembly GCF_963383645.1 of Muscardinus avellanarius. Taxonomy (NCBI): domain Eukaryota; kingdom Metazoa; phylum Chordata; class Mammalia; order Rodentia; family Gliridae; genus Muscardinus; species Muscardinus avellanarius. The sequence goes on from NC_137796.1 coordinate 60,708,115, forward strand.
GGGGCTTCCAGGAACCCCCGTGCCACCAAAAATAATTATAATAAAATAAATAAATCATTATTTATTTTTGGGAAACTAATAAAATATATTTAAAAGCATGAGTTTAGTTGAATGTGGCAGCACATGCCTATAATCCCATTACTTGGGAGACTAAGGCAGAAGGATCACAGGTTCAAGACCAGTCTCAGCAACTTAGTGATATCCCATTTCCGAGTAAAAAATAAAAAGGGTTGGGAGTGTAGCCCAGAGGTAGGACACTCCTCAGTTCAGTCCCCATTACCCCCACACACACCAAAATAAAAACTGTGTGTGTGTGTGTGTGTGTGTGTGTGTGTGTGTGTGTGTGTGTTTCTGGGTATACCTCTGAGGTACACCTTCAGCCCTATTTTTCATTCTGTGTGTGTGTGTGTGTGTGTGTGTGTGTGTGTGTGTGTGTGCGGTGCTGGGGATTGAACCCAGAGGCATTCTACCTCTGAGCTACATCCCCAACCTTATTTTATTTTTTATTTGGAAATAACAAGAATCTTGATAAGCTGATGCAAACCTCACTGTTTGCTGAGGCTGGGTATGAACCTTTGATCCTCCTGTCTCAGCCTCCTAAGTACTGGGATTCCAAGTGTACACCACCGTGCCCAGCCCTTTTTTCTTTTTCTTTTTTTTTTTTTTTTAATAGGATCTCACTAAGATACCGAGGTTCTCGCTAATTTGCTGAGGCTAGCCTCAAACCTGTGATCTTCCTGCCTCAGCCTCTCAAGTATTGGGGTTAGAGGTATGCACCACCACACCTGGTTCTTTGGACTTTTTAAGAACAAAACGACCAGAAACCAAAGGTTTCAGGAAAAAAAGAAAGAAACCGACAAGCAAACCAGAGGTGCATGGTAGGATTAGGAGACTGCTCATTTTAGTGCTCTGCCAAGTTCAGTGCATAGGCAGTAATGCTCTTTATGGGTATAAAATAGCTGCAGCAGCTCCATCACCCCTTCATGTAATTAGCCAAGGAAGGAGGGAGGAAAGGAGAGTTAGTCCTTTGGACTCCGTCAAGGGAATGCTTTCCACTGGCCTCCGGCTCGTCCCTTGGGTCCCCCAGGCCCACAACCTTCACTTGGGCAACCCCTGGCAGAGGGGAAGAGAGGGTGTAGCAATGGGTCAGCTCCTGCCCTAAGAAATTAGAATCCAGTCCCAGGGCTGCTGCTGCTGGACAGGCCACAGACCATGTCTGCCAAGTAGTCCCAAGGGTCTCCCGCCAGCAAAATTCATCAGAGAGAAAACAGCACACTTAAGGTCACACAGTAAGCAGGTCTCTGAAGCTGGTTTAGAATCCAAATCTGCAGTGGACATGCCCAGGAGTTGGTACTGTCCCGTCTTTCTATTTTATTTTATTTATTATTATTATTATTATTATTATTATTATTATTATTATTTGTGTGTGTGTATGTGTGCTACTGGGGTTTCTGGAAACCCTTCTACCTCTGGGCTACACTCCCAGACCTACTTTATACTTTTTAATTTGGAAACAGGGTCTCTTAAGCCATCTCAGCTGGCTTCGAACCTGCGTGATCCTCCTGTCTCCGCCTCCCAAGAACAGGGATTACAAGGCTCCTGTCCATCTTTCTAAAGGTCCACATGAGCTGGGCGTGGTGGTGCATGTTTGTAATCTTCGTACTTGGGAGGCTGAGACAGGAGGACCACAGGTTTGTGACCAGCCTCAGCAACTTAGTGACACCCTGTTTCAAAATTTAAAAAATAAATAAATAAATAGGGTGGGAGTATAGCTTGGAGGTAGAATTTCTAGTACAAAAAAAAAAAAAGTCTACAGGGGAACCATTAAATCGTTTGTGCAAGCTGGGCATAGTGGCACACCCCTGTCATCTCAGTACTTGGGAGGCTTAGACAGGAGGATCACAGGTTCCAGGACAGTTTCAGCGAGTAGTCAGATTCATATCAGCCTAGCGAGACTGTTTCAAAATAAAAATAAAATCGAGCTGGAGCTGGGCGTAGCTCAGAGGTAGAATGCCCCTGGGTTCAATCCCCAGTCAGTACCACAAAAAGAAAAAGAAAAAAAGTACCCGCAAGGTGGCCAAGACTAGGCATAGAGGCACTGAGGCCCAATGGATACTGCGTTTTATAAGCTGCGTGATGGCCACCTTCCAACAGCCAGGGAGCGCCAGCGCCTCACCCACTCCTAGCAGGCCCACCATCGGCAGCACAGGTTGAGGGCGCTGGGCCAGCTCAGGGCTATAGAAAGATTCCTTTGGGGCCAGGTAGGAGGCAAACTGAAGTCCAGGAGGCCAGAGAGGAGGCTGGGACAAGGACCTAAGCTGAAACCAAGGCCTGGGGAGAAACAAGGCAGAAAAGAAACAGAAATGGAGAAAGAACGGAGCAGTCAGGGACAGGAGGGGAGGGTTGAGGGCCAACAGGCTGGGAGGGAGGGACACAGCTGATCGGTCTGGACTAGTTGTATGGGTGTATATGGTGGGGCTGCCCCCAAGATGGGGAGCTGGGGGAGGAGACAGTGAGGAGGGAAAGATGTCACACTTGGCACAGAAATGAAAACTGCCCCCAGGTTGGAGCAACCGCTAGGACACTGGGGCTTGGGTTACTGGGTCCTTGAAAACAGAACGGGCCAGCAGCGGGTGTAATGGTGCGGGTCTGTAATTTCAGTACTTGGGAGGGTGCAACTTAGTGAGACCCTATTTCAAAATAAAAAAGGAGCCGGGCGTGGTGGAGCACGCTTGTAATCCCCGCGCTTGGGAGGCTGAGACAAGAGGATCACACGGGTTCGAAGCCAGCCTCAGCTACTTAGTGAGGCTCTCAGCAACTCAGTGAGACCCTGTTTCCAAATAAAATATAAAAATGGGTCTGGGAGTATAGCCCGGAGGTAGAAAGTCTCTGGGTTCCACCCCCAGTACCACAATAAATAAATAATAAATAAGTAAGGGCTGGGGGAGCTGCGCACAATGGCACATGCCTGTAATCCCAGTACTTGGGAGGCTGAGACAGGAAAACCGCAGATTGGTAGCCAGTTTCAGCAACTGTGAGACTCTCTCCACAATTCAGTGAGACCCTGTTTCAAAATAAATATAAAATAGGGCTGGGGGTGTATGTAGCTCAGAGGTAGAATAAGGGAAGGAAGGAAGGACGGGCGGATGGGCGGGTGGGCTAAGGACCAGGATTCCTATTTTAAGACCTTAAGAGTCATTGAGTTGCGTCACTGATGAATAGTCTTGTTCTTTGGCATTTTATTTCAAAACTGCAGCAAGGACACAGAGGAATAAACAGTCAACAGCAGCACCGGGGTCCGGCCTGAGAACGGAAAGACGCGGAGTCGAGGCTGAGGTGTATCCTTGACCTCCAGACACGGATGGGTACCCGATCGCGGAGGCTCCAGGTGCGGGGCTGGGGTCAGCGCCTGGTCTGGCCCTTCTGGCTTTGGGAGTGTCGCGGCCACGTGGGGGCGTGAGAGACCCCGGCGTCGGCCCCCAGGCCTTTTCTTTATTGCACTTCTGGTGAGCCATGGGCAGGAAGGCTGGCGGGACTGGATGCGTGAGTCCGTGGATCTGAAGGGTCCTGAGCACAGTCCGCCCTCACACCAGGAGCATCCACTCGTGGGCTTTTGTTCCGTACTGCAGACAACCAAGGCGGAGCGTGAGGGGGAGCCGCTCTGCAATCCCAGCAGGCCCTAAGGCGCCCCCAGGGCCTCGTGGGGAACGTAGTCCATCTCCACAGGCCTGGAGCTATAGTTCTAGGGAGGAATTACTTATGGACTCAGAAAGCCCAGTGAGAAATGTGGTCCCAGGTCCTGATGCACAGGAGTCTACGTAAGTCCAAGGAAAGGTAGTCAGGAAACCTAGTCACCCTGGGCCTAGAGCGCCAGGAAAGGAGACCAGAAGTTGTCGGAAAAGTGCTCTTGGCTGAGAAGACCTTGTCTCCGGGCTCTTTAAAGAAGACTTTTCAGATCAAAGGGATAGCCCTAAGGAATCCTCTAAGGCCTTTTGTGTGTCCTGAGGGTGGGCTACCCCACAGGTTCATGGAAACATTTCCCACACCAGGAGACCCAGAGCCCACAGAGATTCATGGGAAGGAAAAGGGAATTCTCCCACCCTGAGACCTAGAAACGGTGGAGGCTCTTGGGAAAGGAAGTTCTTCCACGGATAAATACAGGGACCCAAGACTCAGGGACCATGGAAGCTTATGGAAAAGGAATTTCTCCCACCAGGAGACCCAGAGGCCACGTAAGACTTAAGGAAAAGAAGAGGTCTCCCATCGGGAGACCCAGGGGAAGCAGAGTCTCATGGGAATGGAAGAGGCGCTCTCCCACCCGGAGACCCAAGGACCAAGGAGACTCCTAGGAAAGAAAGATCTCTCACTAGGAGACATGGGACCCGGAGGCCTAGGGGTGGTAGAGGTTTATGGGAAAGGAAGTTCTCCACCAGGAAACTTAGGGCCTGCAGGCTCAGGAGGAGGCCTCTCAAGCCAAAGTGTTAGACCAGCTCGTTCTGAAGCTGCAGGAAAGGGTTATTCAGCCCCAAGGAGTGGTGTTTCGGGCCACAGGAGTCGGCTCAGGATCCTGGGAGCGGTGGGTTATTAGTCCAGAGGCTCAGGGGATGTGAACTTCTGTAAGGAATAAAAACCCAGCCCCTTTCCCTGTGAGTGCAACTCACCTGGATCTCCTTCAGCTCCTTCTGGAAGCGGAGGATAAGCTCAGGCCCATTCTCCATGGTGGGAATGTGGAGTTGCTGGGGGAGAAGGTGCTGGTGAGGAAGGAGCTTCTCCTCCCTCCCCGCTCGGCCCACAGTGCCCGCCCTGCCTCACCTGGCCTTCATACAGGATTCGGTGCACAGGGCACACCTGGCAAGCAGTGCCCGAGCCAAAGACTTCCCGCACCCGGCCCTCCTCCAGGGCCCGCAGAAACTCCTTCATGGTGACCTTGCGCTCCACAACTCGGAACTCACCCTGCAGGGCACGGGGCAGACACGAGAGAGAGGGCTGAGCCGGGTGCAGGGGCCCATGCCTGTAATCCCGGTACTTAGGAGGCCGAGACAGGAGGACCAGCCTCAGCAACAGTGAGACGCTGTTTCAAAATAAAAATTTAAAAAGGGATATAGAGCCGGGCGTGGTGGTGCACGCTTGTAATCCCCGCGCTTGGGAGGCAGAGACAGGAGGACTGCGCAGGTTCGAAGCCAGCCGCGCTGGCTTAAGAGACCCTGTTTCCAAATTTTAAAAAAGTATAAAAATAGGTCTGGGAGTGGAGCCCGGAGGGAGAAAGGTTTCCAGGAACCCCAGTACCACCAAAAACAAAAACAAGAAAAGGGATATAGAGCTGGGCGTGGTGGCACACGCTTGTAATCCCAGCATTTGGGAGGCTGAGACAGGAAGATCACAGTTCACAGACAGCCTCAGCTACTTAGGCCCTTTGCAACTTAGTAAGACCCTGTTTCAAAATAAAAAATAAAAAATAGGGCTGGGGGTGTAGCTTGGAGGTAGAATGCCCCTGAGTTCCATCCCCAGTATTGCAAAAAAGAAAAAAATAGGGCTGGAGGTGTAGCTCAGAGGTAGAATGCCCCTGGATTAAGCTGGGCATGGTGATGCACACTTGTAATTCCAGCATTTGAGAGGCTGAGTCAGGAGGATCTGGGTTCAAGGCTAGCCTCAGCTACTTAGTGAGGCCCTTTGCAACTCAGTGAGACCCCTGTTTCAAAATAAAGAATAAAAACTAGGGCTGGGGGTGTAGCTCGGAGGTAAAATGCCCCTGGGTCCCATCCCTAGGACCACAAAAAAAGAATGCCCCTGGGTTCTATCCCCAATACCACAAAAAAAATTTAAATTAATAAATAATGCCGGGCGTGGTGGCGCACGCTTGTAATTCTCACGCTTGGGAGGCTGAGACAGGAGGATCGCACGGGTTCGAAACCAGCCTCAGCTACTTAGTGAGGCTTTCAGCAACTTAGTGAGACCCTGTTTCCAAATAAAATTTAAACAAAGGTCTGGAAGTATAGCCCGGAGGTAGAAAGCCTCTGGGTTCCACCCCCAGTACCACCAATAAATAAATAAATAAGGATATGGTATAACTCGGAGGTAAAATCCCTCTGGATTCAATCCCCAATACCACAGAGAAGAGAGAATGCTGTCTTCATAGAGACCCCTGCCTTTCCCTCCCTAAGAGGATTTTTTTTTTTTTTTTTTGGGTGGTACTGGGGGTGGAATCCAGAGGCTTTCTTGGGCTATACTCCCAGACCTTTTTTATATTTTATTTGGAAACAGGGTCTCACTAAGTTGCAGAAAGCCTCACTGAGTAGCTGAGGCTGGCTTCGAACCCGTACGATCCTCCTGTCTCAGCCTCCCAAGCGCGGGGATTACAAGCGTGAGCCACCACGCCCGGCCCTCCCTAAAAGGATTAAAAAAAAAAAAAATGACAGAGGCCCAAGGAAGGAGACAGACCTAGAGAGAAGGTAGACAGAGAAATGCCAGTGTGTACCAGCCGCCCCCCCCAACCCTAGTCCACACAGGCACCCCACCGTGCCCTCACCCAGGTCTGAGCCAGGTCCAGCAGACTCCGTCTGACCACGCCAGGCAGGATGATGCCATCCAGAGGCGGTGTCACCAGCTCCAGCACTAGACGGGTGCAAGGGACGGGGGGGGGGGGGGGGGGTGTCACCATGTCCTCTAGCACTCTCCCCACCCCCTTAGGAGCCACACCCCCAGAATCCCGGGACTGTGGGGCCTGCTAGGAATTACGGTCCTGCCCACTTCCACCCGGGCCGGGTTGGGTCGTGGGTGGGCTCACCGCCATCCTCGTAGGTCCAGTAGATGAAGATGTTCATGGTGCCCACCTCGGTGAGCTGGTGGTCGGGTCCATAGAGCCAGAGGACCTGCTCGCAGCCCTTCTTTTTGGCCTCCTGTTGCACTAACACAGTGGGCCCGTAATTCCTGGGGGAGGGCAGTGTGGTCAGAATGAGCCAGGGACACGGCCCTAGAAGAGCCTTCCCACACCTCGGCCAACCCTGCTCCTCCCAGGCCGGTTCCCCCAGGACAGAACCCTGACCATCAGCTGGAGTCAAGTTCCCAGCACCCCTTGCCTGGACCTCCCTGTTCCCAGATCCCCAGTGCGCCACTGGCTTCCTCCGCTGGGTCATCTTCCCCACCCCTTTCATCATGACCAAGTCCCAATGGCCCTTCAGAGCCTTTCTGATGCTGCTTCCTACGGAGGCGTTTCTAGACCCCCAGGGGACAGCTCCAGGCCTTCTCTAGGCTCCCCTAATGACCTGGGCCACCTCAGTGACTGCCTGTGGGGCCCTGTTATCACCTGTGTCTTACCCAGAGCTGGCCTCACCCTTGCTTACTAATAAGCCGGCCATGGCTCCCCATTCCCTCAGGACAGGTTGCTAGCCCATGCGTGATGTTCTGAGCCTTTTGCAGGATTGTATCTTGTTTTTCTTCCCTGGACACTGGGATCCTATCCCTTCCCAATATGTGTAATACCCAGGATTGCAAAGCTTTTTATTACTTTTGGTCTTCTGCGTGCTCGCTCTCCCTCTCCCTCTCCCTCTCCCTCTCCCTCTCCCTCTCCCTCTCTCTCTCTCAGTATCGGTGATGGAACCCAGGAGCGTTCTACCTTCGAGCTATACCCCCAGCCCTATTTTTTTGTTTTTAAAGCAGGCTCTTGGTCTGTTGCCCAGGCTGATCTCAAACTCATGGGTTCAAGCATTCCTCCCACCTCAGCCCCTGAGCAGCCAGGAACACAAGTAGTGCCTGGCTTTGTTTGTTTACTACCTTTTGTAGTCAAGAATCTACCTCCTCCCTAGGCATCAGATGCCACTGAAATGTCACCCCCACCCCCGCCTGAGACGTCTGCACAGTCCCTGCATCACTCCATCACAGCCCGGCCTGAGAGCCCCTTCCCCCAGAGAGGCCGTCCCTGACTCACTTGTGTCCCCAGCTGTGGCCAGGGCTGGGTCTCAGGGGACCTCAGGAGATGGGTGCTGAAAGCACCTGAGTGAGCCCCCGGCTGCAGCCACACTCCTGTCCCAGCCTGCCAGTGACCCAATCTCTGCTCCTCCCTGCCACACCACCCAGCGCCTGGGGAGGCAGACGACAGAGTGTACAAGGGGTAGGCGGGCACTGGAGGCCCAGCGTAGCTAAGGTGCCCGGGACGGCTGGTTGCTGGGGGAGAGACTGATGAGCTTAGTGTAAATGGCCTTTCTGGAGGCTTCCAGGGGCTGATCCTGGTTTCCCCACTGACCTCCATCCAGTCCCTCCCATCTCTTGAGTTCACTGGTCCATCTGTAAAATGGTCCTATCCTCGTTGCATTTGTTTTCAGACATCGGGGGTGGGGGGGCCACGAGGGTGCGGCGCTTAGCCTCGACCATGCAAGACAGGGAAGACAAGGGACATCCAGAGACACCTGAGACCTTGGGCACGACGCCCTGATCCGCAGTGTCCAGTGCCTGGGACTTCCTGGGGCTCTGGGTGTTACTTACCCTCCCAATTTGCAGTCACCAACCCCACCCATCCAGGCCCGGATGAATGTCGGGTCGGCCAGGAGGGACACAGGGGTCATGGAGTCTCCAGGGAAGTAGGAGCCCACTGGACAGAGAACGACGTACAAGAGAGCTTGGGTGGCACTGCCAACGCCCAGCGAGGCCTGGGATAGGCAGAGAGATGGCATCAGGGGCCAGGGATCTCAGGAGAGCAGACCACGCCGTCCTACCCCAGTCCCACAAGATCAGGTCCCAGCCCTCTTCCCTCAGACCCAGGAGACCAAAGCAAGCCCTCTTCCCTCAGTCCCAGGGGTCCAGGCTCAAGCCCTTCCCTCCCTCTGACCCAGGGGCCCATATCCCAGCCCCGAGGGTTGGGCCCACCTCGTTCCCCATGAGCAGGGGCCGCACGTAGAGGCTGGTGCCTCTACCGGCTGGAACCCAGTCCTTATCCACCTCGATGAGCCGGCGAATGCACTCCAGCAACTCCCCCTTGTCGAAACTCTGGGCAGGATCCCACAGGTCAGAGGGCCCTCCTGAGGCCTGCCCACCCACGGCCTCCTCCCGCAGGGCCAGGGCCCGCTCACCGGCAGGCACATGCGCAAGGCTGAGCGTAGCATCCGGTCCATGTTGAGCCAGGGTCGGAAGAGGCGCACCTGCTGGTCCGAGCCCTTGAATGCCTTCATGCCCTCAAAGAGCTGCAGGGACAGGCATGACACTGAGTGCTCAGAGACCCCCAGACCGTCACGGAGACAGACAGTGAGGGACACAGGACAGAGACTGATACAGAGATGGAGAGAGTAACACAATGAGTCACACAGACAGAGAGGGAGACTTAAAACAGCAAGGGACAGCTGGGTGTGGTGGTGTACACCTGAAAACCCGGTACTTGGGAGGCTGAGACAGAAGGGTCGCAGGTTCAAGGCTAGCCTCGGCAACTCAGCAAAGCCTTTGGGAACCTAGTAAGAACCTGTTTCAAAATAAAGAAATAAGCCGGGCGTGGTGGTGCACACTTGTAATCCCCGCGCTTGGGAGGCGGAGACAGGAGGATCGCGCAGGTTCGAAGCCAGCCGCGCGCGCTGGCTTAGGAGACCCTGTTTCCAAACAAAAATGTAAAATTAGGTCTAAAGCCGGGCGTGGTGGCGCACGCTTGTAATCCCCGCGCTTGGGAGGCAGAGACAGGAGGATCGCGCAGGTTCAAAGCCAGCCGCGCGCGCTGGCTTAGGAGACCCTGTTTCCAAATGAAAATGTAAAAATAGGTCTGGGAGTGTAGCCCGGAGGTAGAAGGGCTTCCAGGAACCCCAGTACCACCAAAAAAAAAAAAAAAAATAGGGCTGAGGGTATAAGGTAGAATGCCCCTGGATTCAATCCTCAGTACCACAAACTAAAAAATAGCCAGGTAGGGTGGTGGATTCTTGTAATCCCAGTACTTGGGAGGCTGAGACAGGAGGAACACAGGTTCAAGGACAGCCTCAGCTATTTAGGGAGGCCCTCTGCAACATAGTGAGACCCTGTTACAAAATAAAGAATAAAAAGTAGGGCTGGGGGTGTGGCTCGAAGGTAGAATGTCATTGGGCTCAATGCCGAGTACTGAAATAAATAAATAAGTAAGTAAGTAAATAAATAGAGCAGGGTGTGGTGGCACACGCTTGTAATCCCAGCATTCAAGAGGCTGAGACAGGAGGATCCAGGTTTGCTGCCAGCCTCAGCTACTTAGTGAGGCCCTTTGCAACTCAGTGAGACTCTGTTTCAAAATAAAGAATAAAAAATAGGGCTGGGTGTAGCTCGGAGGTAGAATGCCCCTGGGTTCCATCCCTAGTACCTCAAAAAATTTTAATGAATTTAAAAAATAAGTAAAGAAGTAAATAAATACAGGACTGGGGGTATCTTGGAAGTAGAAAGCCCCTGGGTTCAATCCCCAATACCAAAAAAAGAAGAAATGTTGATCCTACACCCATCATGTTATTTCAGGAAAAAAAGCCCCAATCCTTGCCCTGGCCTCCCAGCCTGGGGATCTGGCATCTCACTGGGAGTCCCCTCTATTCTGCCCCCTGCTGCCACCACGCTCCTCTGCGCCTGCGGCCCACAGAGGTTCAATTCTCTGTTTCACTTCACATTTTCCCATTCATCTCTTGGGGCGCACACTTGTAATTCCAGTACTTGGGAGGCTGAGACCAGAGGATCACGGTTCGCATACAGCCTCAGCTACGTAGTGAGGCCCTCCGCAACTTAGTAAGACCCAGTTTCAAAATAAAGAATAAAAAGCTGGGCGTGGTGGCGCACGCTTGTAATCCCCGCGCTTGGGAGGCAGACACAGGAGGATCGCGCAGGTTTGGCTTAAGAGACCCTATTTCCAAATAAAAATATAAAATGGGTCTGGGAGTGTAGCCCAGAGAAGGGTTCCATCCCCAGTACCACCAAAAATATATAAATAAAAAGAAAGAAAGAATGAATGAATGAATGAAATAATTTTTTAAAAAAAGAATCTCTAAAGCCACTTTGGAGATTGAAAAAGATCTCAAAGTTCGACAAGGCTTGTCCAAGGTTTGGGGAAACAGGCTAGGTTGGTGGGTGTGGAAATATATACAAGTTCTATAGAGGGTGGTGTGGCAATACTTTTCAAAATTACAACGGGACAGGCCCTTTGGCCCAGTACTTCTAGAGACTGGATGGAGAGACACCCTTGAACTTAAAGTGATATATGTGCTCCACTGTCAGTGGGGCAACAGGAAATAACAGTGTATCCAACAGTAGGGGATGGCTTCAGGAGCCCCACCTTTGGAATGGAATGCTGTGCTGCTGCAGAAAGGTGGAAGAGTTCCCTAAGGACCGCTTTAAGAAAGTCCCCATGGCCCTGGCCAGGGCTCAGACCGCACACCCACCTGTCCTCGCCTACCTTCACCCAGCCTGGCTGCGGGCTCTCAGCTGAAGTTCATCCTTCACGCAGCACAGCGGGGCTGACTATCCCAGGCTGGCCCTACCGCTCCCTGCTCAGAGTCCTCTACGGCCCGTGCTCCTGGACAAGACCTCGCCCTTGGCTCCCCGGCGGCCCCTGCCACGCTCCAATCCCACAACTCCTCCCAGACCTGCCAGGCGTTCCTCTGGACGGGCACTTTGCACTGTCTGTCCTCTTTCCTGCTAACATCCCAAACTCCCTTCTTTCTTCCAAGAGGCCTGGCTTTCTTTCAGGTCAGAGAGTGGAGGCCATGGCCTCTCTCACAGCCTCATCAAAGTATATATCACACCAAGTTGTAGCCAGAGTATGGGGCTTTCTCTTTTCTTTCTTTCTTTGTGGCACCTGGGATTACACCTACGGGCATTCTACCTCCGAGCTATACCCCAGCCCTTTTTACTTTATATTTTGAGACAGGGTCTCACTAAGTTGCTGAAGGCCTTACTAAACTGCTGAGGCTGGCCTCACACCTGCAATCTTCCTGTCTCAGCCTCCCAAGTACTGGGATTATAGGCATGCACCACCACACAGCTAGGTGCAGGGTTTTCAAGTGAGAACACCAGGTCTACTCATCCTGGGGACCCAGTGTCACCCTGCACAGAGCCTGGACCAAGGGAGGCAATGGAAAACAGAAGGTGAGTGCACAGAAAAAAGAAACACAGAAGCAAGCCAGGGAGGCCACCTGCAGGGAGTAGTGGAGGGCGGAGCAGGCGGGGTGCAGGGTGAGGTTCTGGAAGGGCTGGATCCGGGGTGGGCCCCAGCCCTCCTTCTGGTTCCACTCCACCATCAGCATGTGGTCGGTGAATATCTTTCCAAACACCAGGGGGTCGCTGGGGTCAGGCTTCTTTTGTGGCTTCTGCGTCATCTGCAGCTGCAGATCTGTGGCCTGAGAAAAGATGGGATATCCAGGTGTCCTGCGATCTGGTCACAGTCACTAAAATTCCTGTGACCCAGCCTCAGCAGAGAAGAACCAATCACCCCAGTGGCCTCTAGGAAATACATTTCACCTCCTTCCCTCTGCCCAGTGCAGGCCTTTAGGTCTCCTGACACCACCACCTTCACCTTGAGGTTGTGGTCTCTTGGAAATGCCAAATCCAGCTGCCAGGCCCTCCTCCCTCAGACCCAACCCTCCTCCCTCATACCCAGTCTTCCTCCCTCAGACCCAGGGCTCCAGGCCCAGCCCTCCTCCCTCAGACCCAACCCTCCTCCCTCAGACCCAGTCTTCCTCTTCAGACCCAGGGGTCCAGGCCCAGCCCTCCTCCCTCAGACCCAACCCTCCTCCCTCAGACCCAGCCCTCCTCCCTCAGACCCAGGGTCCAGGCCCAGCCCTCCTCCCTCAGACCCAGGGTCCAGACCCAGCCCTCCTCCCTCAGACCCAAAGGTCTAGGCCTAGGGGCCTCCTCCCTCAGACCCAGGAGTCCATGCCCAGCCCTCCTCCCTCAGACCCAGAGGTCCAGGCCCAGCCCTCCTCCCTCAGACCCAGAGGTCCAGGCCCAGCCCTCCTCCCTCAGACCCAGAAGTCTAGGCCCAGCCTTCCTCCCTCAGACCCAGGGGTCCAGGCCCAGCCCTCCTCCCTCAGACCCAGAGGTCCAGGCCCAGCCCTCCTCCCTCAGACCCAGAGGTCCAGGCCCAGCCCTCCTCCCTCAGACCCAGAAGTCTAGGCCCAGCCTTCCTCCCTCAGACCCAGGGGTCCAGGCCCAGCCCTCCTCCCTCAGACCCAGAGGTCCAGGCCCAGTCCTCCTCCCTCAGACCCAGAGGTCCAGGCCCAGCCCTCCTCCCTCAGACCCAGAAGTCTAGGCCCAGCCCTCCTCCCTCAGACCCAAAGGTCCAGGCCCAGGGGCCTCCTCCCTCAGACCCGGGAGTCCAGGCCCAGCCCTCCTCCCTCACACCCAGAGGTCAAGGCCCAGGCCTCCTCCCTCAGACCCAGGGGTCCAGCCCTCCTTCCTCAGACCTGGGGGTCCAGGCCCAGTTCTCCTTCCTCAGACCCAAGGGTCCAGGCCCAGCCCTCCTCCCTCAGACCCAGAGGTCCAGGCCCAGCCCTCCTCCCTCAGACCCTGAGGTCCAGGCCCAGGCCTCTTCCCTCAGACTGGGGGGTTCCAACCCCCCCAGCCCTCCTCCCTCAGACCCAGAGGTCCAGATCCCTCCTTTCACCTTGAAGTTGGAGGAGGCATATCTTCTGGGGCCACAGAGAAGCCAAGGAACAGGGAGAAGTTTTCGTGTCCAGATCTGTGGGTGTGGGGGAGGCAGATGAGGATGGTGAGACCAGCTGTGGGAGAGTGGGGTCCTGGCCACCTCCTGCATTTGGGAGGTCCCGCTGGCCTCCTTGGGCACGGTCCCAGTGCATTCTAGACAGAGCACTGGCCCTGTCCAAGTTCCCCACCCCCAGTCCCAAGAGGGCCATCCTTAGAAAGACCTGAATCAGTTCCAGCCCCCCATCCCCCCCCAGGCTGGGGCAAAGTCAAACGCAGGCGCCTCCCACCCCAGGGAACTTTGGCCTCAGCCAGAGACCAGCTCACACAGAAGAGAAAGGAAGGTGTGCAGGTAAGTGGAGGGCTTCAGAGGGGACCGAAATCCTGACCAGATATTAAAACGTGAGGGACTAAGCAGGCGTGGTGGCGAATGCTTGTAATACCAGTACTTGGGAGGCTGAGACAGGAGGATCGCAGATTTAAGGAAAGCCTCAGCAAGTAGTGACACTCTCAGCAACTGAGCAACACCGGGATTCAAAATAAAAAATAGGAAGGGCTGGGAGTGTAGCTCAAATGTAGAATGCTTCTGGACCCCACCCAAAAAAATCTATTCTCTGAAAACTCAAAACTCTGGGCCTTCAGCCCCAGGAGTCTTACTTTTTTTTTTTTTTTTTTTTTTTTTTTTTTTGTCCTCAGGATAGAACCCAGGGTATTCTACCTCTGATCTACACCCCTGGTCCTATTTTATTTATTTTTATTTTTTTATTTTCTTTTGGCGATACTGGTGATGGAACAAAGGGGCATTCTACCTCCGAGCTACACTCCCACCCCCTATTATTTATTCTTTATTTTGAAATAGGGTCTCACTGAGTTGCAAAGGGTCTCACTGTATAACTGAGGCTGTCTGTGAACCAGGATCCTGCTGTCTCAAGTCTCCCAAATGCTGGAATTACAAGCATGCGCCATCATGCCCAGCTTTATTTATTTACTTTTTATGTTTTTATTTTTATATTTTTGCCGTACTGGGGCAGAACCCAGGAGTTTTTATTCTTTGTTGTTGTTTTTAATTAAAAAAATTTTTTGTGTGTGGTATTGGGGATGGAACCCAGGAGCCTTCTACCTCCAGGTTATACTCCCAGACCTTTTTTATATTTCATTTGGAACCAGGGTCTCAGTAAGTTGCCAAGAGCCTCACTAAGTAGCTGAGGCCAGCTTCAAACCTACGCAATCCTCCTGCCTCAGCCTCCCACTGCCCTGGGATTACAAGTGTGCGCCACCACACCTGGCTTTTATTCTTTATTTTGAAACAGGGTCTTGCTAAGTTGCCAAGGGCCTCACTAAGTAGTTGAGGCTGGCTACAAACCTGCAATCCTCCTGTCTCAGCCTCCCAAACACTGGGATTACAAGTATACGCCACCACACCTGGCTTTATTTGACTTTTTAGTTAGAAACAGGGTCTCACTACGTTGCTAAGACTGGCTGCAAACGTGCAATCTTCCTGTCTCAGCCTCCAAGTGCTGGGATTACAGGGGTTGGCCACCATGCCGGGCTAACCCAGGAGGCAAAATGCTTATTCTTTCTTGGTGTTAAATCACCTGAGCCACTACCCCACACCTTGGACACCACTTTGGCAGTAACTCCAACTCCCTCGGGCCTCAGAGGCTGGGGCAGCTCTGTGGAGCTGGGGGCAGGCTTTCAGCAGACAGTGCTGGATGGACACTTCCGTGTTGGACCTCCCCAAGGACAGCAGGGAGGGCAGCCCATGGCTGGTGACCTCTGACCTCACGAGGCTTCTTTCCTGGCCCTAGGAAAGCAGCTGGGTCATGAGTTTGACGGAGAAAGAACAGTCGCCCCTGCATCTGCCCCGTGAGCTGGGAGAGCTGACGCTAAGCAGAGAGAATGGGCACGGATGGCGGCAGTCACTGGTCAGTAGGTGGGCCACCGGGAGACCGAGCTGTGGGGCTGCAGTGTTGGAAAACCTGGGCCATGAAACCTGAGATATGGTAGGAGTTTTTGCTTTGTTTTTGTTTGTTTGTTTATTTCTTTCTTTCTTTATTTATTTTTGTGGTACTGGGGGTGGAACCCAAGGGCTTTTCTACCTCTGGGCTATACTCCCAGAACTTTTTTATCCTTCCTTCCTTCTTTCCTCCCTTCCTTCCTTCCTTCTTTCCTTCCTTCCTTTCTTCCCAGCCTCCTAAGCGCTGGGATTACAAGCACGTGCCAACATGCCCAGCTTGTTTTGTTTTTTAGTACTGGGGATGGAACCCAGCAGCATTCTACCTCCAATTTACACTCCCAACCCTATCTTAATTTTTTTTTGAAACAAGATCTCGCTATGTTGATAAGGGTCTCGCTACTTGCGGAGGCAGTCCTCAGCTTCCCAAGTACTAGGATTCCAGGCCTGTGCCACCACACCTGGCTTATTCTTTTACTTTGAAACAGGGTTTCACTAGGTTGTGGAGGGCCTACGTTGCTGAGGCTAGTCGCGAACCTGAGCTCCTCCTGTGTCCAAGTACTCCCAAGTACTGGGATTACAAGTGTGCTGGCAATGTATCTCTAAGCTATACTCCCAACCCTTTTTAATTTTTTTAATTTTCTGGTATCAGAGATTGAACCCAGGGCATTCTATCTCTGGACATACCCCAGCCCTATTTTTTTTTTTTTAATTTGGAAATAGGGTCTCACTAGGTTGCTGAGATTCTTAATGTTGCTGAGGCTGGTCATCTACTTGCAATCCTCCTATCTCAGCCTCCCAAATACTGGGATCATAAGCATGTGCCACCATACCAGGCTTATTTGGTATTTTGAAACAGGGTCTTGCTAAATTGCCAAGGACCTCACTAAGTTGCTGAGGCTGGCCTCAAACCTACAATCCTCCTGTGTCAGCCTCCCAAGTACTGGGGCTGCACCCAGCTCTGCAGAGGGGTCGAGATGGCCTAGGCCCAAGGGCTTCTGGTAGAACCACAGCACGCCTCCTGCCACAGGGCCTCCGCACAGTAACATGGAGCCTGCCCGGCCCTGTGGCCAAGATTCTGCCCCACAGAGGACAGCAAAGCCCCACCCTGGAGAGCAGACAGCCAGCGCAGGGCAGCCAGGAGAGCAAGAAGAGCCAGAAAAATCAGCCGGTGAAATAGTAAGAGGGGGAAGCGGTAGAATGAGAAGAGAGACACAGAAATGGAGAACGCCAGCCAACAGCAGAAACCAAGGCCAGGGAGGCCTCAACAGATCTGATCACCAACAGAGAAACAGAGCAGGAGCCTGCATGGCAGCCCACCCATGGAATCCCAGCGTTTGGGAGGCTGAGGCCGGAGGATCATGGTTCAAGGCCACCCTCAGCTACTTAGTGAGGTCCTCTCAACTCGGTGAGACCCTGTTTCAAAATAAAGAATAAAAAACAGGGCAGGGGGTGTAGCTCTGAGGTCAGATGTCCTTGGTGTTCAACGCCCAGTTGAAAAAAGAAAACAGAACAGAAGGAAAGAGACAGACTTGGGCACAGAGATAAAGACTGGAGAAATCAAAGAAATTATTGAGGGAAGGACAAAGAGAAACCAGGAGACAGAACAATAGAAAAGGAGAGAAACAGCTGGGGCAGGGGGCTGGTGGCAATATGCCTGCAAATGGAGTACTTGGGAGGCTGAGACAGGAGGATCACACATATAGTCTTTTAAGGTCAGCCTCAGCAATTTAGTGAGGCTCTCAGCAATCTAAGAAGACCCTGTTTCAAAATAAAAAATAAAATATGAAGCTGGGCGTGGTGGTGCACACTTGTAATCCCAGCATTCCAGAGGCTGAGACCGGAGGATTGCGGTTCGTGGATAGCCTCAGCTACTTAGTGAGGCCCTTTGCAACTCAGTGAGACCCGGTTTCAAAATAAAGAATAAGCTGGGCATGGTGGCGCACGCTTGTAATCCCCGTGCTTGGGAGGCTAAGACAGGAGGATCGCACGGGTTTGAAGCCAGCCTCAGCTACTTAGTGAGGCTCTCAGCAACTTAGTGAGACCCTGTTTCCAAATAAAATATAAAAAAGGTCTGGGAGTATAGCCTGGAGGTAGAAAGTCTCTGGGTTCCACCCCCAGTACCACCAAAAAAATAATAAGAATAAAGAATAAAAAATAGGGCAGGGGGTGTAACTCGGAGGTCAAACGCCCCTGGGTTCCATCCCCAGACCTGCAAAAAAATAAAAAATAAAAAAATAAAGACTCAAAAATAGGGCTGGGGCCAGGCGTGGTGGCACACGCTTGTAATCCCCGCGCTTGGGAAGCGGAGACAGGAGGATCGCGCAGGTTCGAAGTCAGCCGCGCTGGCGTAAGAGACCCTGTTTCCAAATAAAAATATATATAAAAAAAATAGGTCTGGGAGTGTAGCCCAGAGGTAGAAGGGTTACCAGGAATCCCAGTACCACCAATAAATAAATAAATAATAAAAATAGGGCTTGGGGTGTAGCTCAGATGTACAATTTCTCTAAGGTCCATCCCCAGTACCACAAAAAATAATAATAATAAATAAAATATGGCTGGAGGCGTACCTCAGAGGTAGAATGCCCCTGAGTTTGATTCCAAGAACCAAAAAGAGAAAAAGAAAAAAGTAGACAAAGACTGCACCTGAGAGAAGCGAGAGTGGAGGAGAACAAATAAAGGAAGAGGCTGGAAGACAAAGGGTCATATCAGAGACAGAGATACCCAGAAGGGCAAGATGGGGGGGGGGAAATACCACACACCCACAGGGCAGCCAGAAGACACTGAACGCATCATTGGAGATTATGAATCCCCCCTCACACACTGGTCAAAGGGACCTAGTGACAATGGAAATAGTCATATTCAAGCCATGTGTGGTGGTACATTGCTGGAAACCCAGTACTTGGAGGCTGAGACAGGAAGATTGCAAGTAAGAGGCCAGTCTCAGCAAAACCCTCAGAAAATTAGCAAGACCCAGCTTCAAAATTAAAAAGGTAGCCGGGCGTGGTGGCGCACGCTTGTAATCCCCGCCTGTAATCCCGTTTGTAATCTCCGGGTTGGGAGGCTGAGACAAGAGGATCGTGCAGGTTCGAAGCCAGCCTCAGCTGGCTTAAGAGACCCTATTTCCAAATAAAATATAAAATAGGTCTGGTAGTGTAGCCTGGAGGTAGAAGGCCCCTGGATTCCATCCCCAGTAGCACCAAAATATATATATTTAAAAGGTCCAGGGAAGCTGGTTGTGGTGACAAGAGCATGCAAGTCCATTACTTGGGAGGCTGAGACAGAAGGATCACGGGTTTGAAGACAGCCTCAGCTACTTAGTGAAGCCCTCTGCAACTTAATGAGACCCTGTTTCAAAATAAAAAATAAAATAGGGCTGGGGGTGTAGCTCAGAGGTAGAATGCCCCTGGGTTCAATCCCTGGTACAAAAAAAAAAAAAAAAAAGGTCCAGGGGAGTAGCCCAGAGGTGGAATGCCACTGGTTCAACCCCCAGTACCAAAAAGGAAAAAGAAAAGCTACTTTTCTCCTCTCAAGATACTTCCCTAGCCGGGTGTGGTGGCGCACGCTTGTAATCCCAGCATTTGGGAGGCTGAGGCCGGAGGATCACGGTTCGCAGACAGCCTCAGCTACCTAGCGAGGCCCTCTGCAACTCAGTGAGACCCGGTTTCAAAATAAATAATAAAAAATGGGGCAGGGGGTGTAGCTCGGAGGTCGAATGCCCCTGGGTTCCACCCCCAGACCCACACACACAAAAAAAGACACTTCCCTAAGGGTAGGGGTCTCACCTAGGCTCCAGAAATTGCCCTGATATTCCAGATCCCAAGCCATGGGGTTGAGCCAACAGGTTATGCCTAGATTGCCAGAAGGCTACAGGAGCAAAGTGTAAAAGGACTGAGGCTGAATTAAGAAATAAAGGGTCAGGTGTACAGGGTAGGGCTCCACAACACAGCGGAGCCTCTACCAAATTGCATACAGCCCAGACAGTCTGTCCTCAACAAAGCTCAAGATCGTCACCATCAAAGGCCAGGAATAAAACCTGAGTGGTGGCGCACACCTGTAACCCCAGTACTTGGGGGGGTGGGGGCTGAGACAGGAGGATCGCAGGTTCAAAGCCAGCCTCAGCTACTTAGTGAGGCTCTCAGCAACTTAGCAGGATCCTGTTTCCAAATAAAAAATAAATAAAATAGCCAGGCGTCGTGGCACACACTTGTAATCCCAGCATTTGAGATAGGAGGATTTGGGTTTGCAACCAGCCTCAGCTACTTAGTGAGGTCCTTTGCAACTCAGTGAGACCCTGTTTCCAAATAAAAAGAATAAAAAAGCAGGGCTGGGGGTGTAGCTTGGAGGTAAAATGCCTCTGGGTTCCATCCCCAGTATCAAAAAATAAATAAATAAATAAAAATAAATACATAAATAAACAAATAAATAAATAAATAGGTATGGGGGTGTAGCCCAGAGGTAGATGGTCCTTGGATTCCACAAAAAAATAGGGGCTGGAGTGTAGCTTAGGGTAGAATGCCCCTGGGTTCAATCCCCAGTATCAAAACCCAAAATAAAAAAAATGAATGTTCCTATCCTTGTCATGGTGCAAGACTGACCCCACTACACCCAGAACTTCCCCTTTATAGCCCAGAACTTTCAGTCTCCGTCACACCAGGACTATTCTATGACACTCTGAGTCTCCACAGCCTTGACTGCCTCTATTCTGTTCCAAGATTTTCTCCACCAGAGCCAAGTACTGTTTCAACACAGCTCTAAACTGTCCTCCCTCCAAAGCCTAGCGCCTTCCCCCTCTAGATCTCTAGATTGTCATGTCCCAGCACCTTCCAGATCCAAGAACTGTCCCCAACTCAGTCTAGACCAGTCCCTGCAAAATTGTCCCTACCAAGGCCTAGCACTTGTCCCCTTCACGCTCCAGATGTTCCCATATGGGAGTCCAGAACTGCGTGCCCTTTAGAGCTCAGGACTCAGCCCCATTACAGGATAAAACTGGCTCCATCGGAGCCCAGGGCTGTCCGAGTAAAGTTCAGGACTCACCTGTTATGGCAGAACTGTGCCATAATAGGACTCTGCACATCACAGCCCCAAATTACACTAGACAAAAGCCCAGATCTAGCCGGGCATCGTGGCACACAATAATAATCCCAGTACTTGGGAGGCTGAGACAGCAGGATCACAGGTTCACAGACCGCCTCAGTTACTTATAAAGAGGCCTCTGCAACTTAGTGAGACCCTGTTCGAAAATAAAGAATAAAAAACGGGGCTCAAAGAATTAAAAAAACAGGGCTGGGGTGTATAGCTCGGAGGTTGAATGTCCCCCCTGGGTTCAATCTTCAGTAACACACACACACACACACACACACACACACACACACACACACAGAAAGGCAGGCCCAGGATTGTGCCACCACAGCTTAGATGTGTCACCATTAATTAGAGCTCAGAATGACCATGTCAGATCCCAGGACTGTCCCATAATTTCTGTCCATAACTGTCCCCATGGGCCACTAAGACCCGCAGAAAGTAAAACTCTGCCCTCCTACTCATCAGCCCGGGATAAGCAGCGTAGATATGGTCAGACTCGAAGTTAAGAGGAAGCATTTCTCCCAAGGTTATGCTGCAGCTGTCAAGGGATTGGATGACCAGACCGTTTCCTTCCTCCCTAAGAAAATTTGTTCTGTAAAATCATAGTCTCCCAAATTCTGTTGTTTGATATCCTATCAGTAAGAACAGAATGTCCCACTCTAGCCTGGAGGATCTACGTCTCTTTGACAGAGAGAAGTTACCTCAACTTCTAAACCAGGCACAGAGCTTCAAATAAACATTCCACTTTTTTTTTTTTTCGTTTATTTGTTCTGTTTGGGTACCCAGGGGCATTCTACCTCCAAGCTACACCCCCAGCGCTTTTTATCTCGTGTGTGTGTGTGTGTGTGTGTGTGTGTGTGTGTGTTACTGAGGATTGAGCTCACAAGCATTCTACCTCTGAGCTACACCCCCAGCACCCTCCACCTTTATTGTTTTGTTTTGTTTTGAAACAGGATCTCACAAGACTACTGAGAGTCTGACTACATTACTGGGGCTGGTCTCCAAACTGCGATCCTTCCGTCTCAGCCTCCTTCCAAGAACTGGAATTACAGGCACGGGGTCCGGCTGGGGCTCTGCCTTATTTACCCTTAGTTTGGTAGATTCCGGGTCCGACGCGAGGCCGAACCCTGCGCCTTCCTCCTCCTCCCCCGACACCCCGAGAGCCCGGCTCGCCCCCCGCCCCCTCGGCGCGCCCCCTCCCCGCCGCCCCCACGCCCACTGCGGCGCAGGCGCCGCTTCCGCGCGGAACCACTGGGCCGGGGGCGCGGCGCCGGCCGGAAGGCTGCGGCTCAGTGGTCCCCGCGGAAGTGGCCCGCGGGGCGCCCGGCGCGGGCCTCCGTCCGACCCACCTGGCCCAGGGCGGCTGCGGCCATGACTCGTGCGGCGAGAAACTGAGCCCGCCGGGCCGCGGCCCGCGAGGAAGGCGTTCCGGCCCCGCCCCGCGCACGCCCCCACCCAGCCGCACCCGCCGATGCCGGCCCCCGGGCGCCCCGCAGCCCGGCGCCGCGAGCTCCCGAGCCGGAAGGGGCCGGAATTCAAGCGCACCCTCCCTCCTCACCCCCAGCCTCTGGGCCAGCCACAGCGCGCCCTGCAAGAAGGAACCTGCAGGGGCTGGGGGGGACGGGAGGGGGAGGGGGAGAGAGGAGCACTAGGGACTGGACTCACGTTCTACCTCCTTCGGCTATTTATTTATTTATTTATTTATTTATTGTTTTCAAACAAGGGTCTAGCTAGGTTGATGAGAGTCCAGTCTCACTACTTACCGAGAGACCCGGCATGCAGGGATTTTTGAAAATGCAGTTTTTATAGGGACTGTCATGGAGTGCTGGCCAGGATAAGCTTAGCTAAGAAGGGCAAAGGCGAGGAGCAGAAAGCTCTGCTTATCACCATCCGTAAATGTCAGCGGATGGCGGGCGTGGTGGCGCACGCTTGTAATCCCAGGATTTGGGAGGCTGAGACAGGAGGATGGGAGGATCGCCGTCAGCATCAGCTACTTGGTGAGGCTCTCCGTATCTTAGTGAGATCCTGTTTCTAAATAAATAAATAAATAAATAAGGCTGGGGGTGTAGCTCAGAGGTAGAAGGCACCCAAATGCAATCCCCAGTGCCCACACACACACACACACACACACACACACACACACAAAGTCAGTGGAGGCATAAAAAAAAATGGGACTTGGGAAAAGGCCTTTAATGAGAGGGGCAGTAGGGATAAAGGAACAGCCTCACTCTGCAGTCTGGATACTATTTTGTTTGCATCTAGTTTTTCTTATCAAAGAAAAGACATGTAGAGGTTTTGTTGGTATTAGGGATTAAACCTCTGAGCTACACCCCAAGCACTTTTTTTTTTTTTTTTTTTTGCAGTATCTGGGATGGAACTCAGTGGCATTCGACCTCCGAGCTACATCCCCAGCCCTATTTTTTATTCTTTATTTTGAAACAGGGTCTCACTAAGTTGCAGAGGGCCTTGCTAAGTAGCTGAGGCTGTCCACAAAACCACGATCCTCCTGTCTCAGCCTCCCAAATACTGGGTTTACAAGCGTGCGCCACCATGCCTGGCTCTATATTTTATTTTGAAACAGGATCTAAGTTGCAGAAAGCCTTGCTAAATTGCTGAGGCTGGCCTTGAAACTGAGATCCTCCAGTCTCAGCCTCCCAAATACTGTGATTTACAAGCAAGTGCCACCACTGCCCCCACCCAGATCTTGGAGATAAAAGCACACGAGGGGTGGGGGTGGGGTGTGGGGGGTGTTAAGTCCCTTTAATCAGGGAAGCCAAAAACAACACACACACCCATCATCAGTGAACTTTTTTGTTGTTGTTGTTGTACTGGGGTTCCTGGAAGCCCTTCTACCTCCGGGCTACACTCCCAGACCTATTTTTATACTTTATTTGGAAACAGGGTCTCTTAAACCAGCGCGGCTGGCTTCGAACCTGCGCGATCCTCCTGTCTCCACCTCCCAAGCGCAGGGATTACAAGCGTGCGCCACCACGCCCGGCAATCAGTGAACTTTTTAGAACAGCTCATGACCATCCCTCCCACCCCCACTGGCAATTTCAGCACCCAAAGGCAGAAGTTAGCTAATTAAAGCCCTTCAGGATTCCAGGGACCCCCCAAGACCGTTCAAGCCTGTAGCAGTGACCCCTAAATCAGGCTTCTGGCTTGCTGTGCCCCCAAAACATTTTGTGCTCAGAGGTCCCTGGAACTCCTACACTCAGGTAACTGTAACACCAAAGTACCACTTCTGCCTTACCCTAAAATCTGGTTCCAGTGGGGCATGCACACACCCTGTAATCCCAGTACTTGGGAGGCTGAGATAGGATCACAGGTCCAGTGTATCTCAGAGGTAGAGTACCTCCGGGCTCAATATCCAGTATCACATCCAAAAAAAAAAAGAAAAGAAAGAAAAACAAGCCAGGCGTGGTAGTGCACATATTTGGAAAGCTGAGACAGGAGGATCATACTGGTTCGAAGCCAGCCTCAGCTACTTAGTGAGGCCTTTGCAACTCAGTTAGACCTTGTTTCAAAATAAAAAATCAAAAGTAGGGCTGGGGGCGTAGCTGGGAGGTAAAATGCCCCTGGGTGCAATCTCCAGTGCGGCAAAAAATAAATAGGGCTGGGGATACAGCTCCGTGGTAGACATTGCTGGGTTTCAATCCCTCATACTACACACACACACACACACACACACACACACACACCAGTTCTAGGTCACTGTGTCTACATATTTTGGGGACATTGCCCCCAAAATTCTACCCCCACATCACCCACGTCCTGGTTCCGAGAGGCTAACCCCCCCACACACACCCCCAGCTCAAACAGCCTCGGGCCAGAGCAGCCCAACCCCGGCCAGCCCCGCACGTGCCGCAGCCGCCCTCCTCCCCCACTATCTAGCCCAGGACTGTGGGGGCGGTGCCCGCAGGCCGCCGCCTCTGCCAATCAGTGACTGCCGCACACCCCAGCCGCGGCCAATCCGGAGCAGCTTTACAGCTCCACCCCTCATCTGCCGGGCTGCAGCCGCTCCCGCCCTGGTGCGCCGGCTCCGCGCTCCCGCCCCCCAGACCCAGGAGTCCCGGCCCCAGCCCCTTCTCCCTCTGACCCAGATGTCTCAACCCCCTCCTCCCTCGGGACTTTTCTTGACAGCCACTTTCCTGCTCCACAGGCCTGGAGGTAAAAGCTCCTTTCCCCTAAGGGTCAAGAATAAAGCGGAGGCCTTTTGCTTCTTTCTCATTATCCCTTAATTAGCACTTAATTGACTCTCCCCCGTGGGCCTTTTAGTTAGCGCCCAGGTAAAGCCCAACTGCTCTACCTGGCTTTCCTTAGCCACACCAGGCACCTGCCGCAAGGCCCTCAAGGAGCTGCAGTCCCTCCGCCACGTGACTGACGGGCACAGCTGGGGAGAAGGGGCACACCCCTGGTGTGGCCCGATTTCTATAAAAGGCAGGAAATAAAAGATAATGATGTTCTCTGACTGCGAATTGCTTTTATGAGGCCTGCGGGGTGATCTGGTACATCCTACGTGGACTTAGCGTCTAAAGGGCTGGGGACCCGCACCTGTACGGGAGATGGGGAGGGTTGCAGGTTGGGGCTGGGAAACACGAGGGAGGGAGACCCAAGTAGAAATGTGGGCAGTCAGGATGGGAAGGTGGGGAGGACCACAGGGGTGCACCGGCTAGCCTTGCACCCATACCCCAGCTCTGCACCCCCGGTCACAGGAAGATCGATGCCCGTGCAGAAGTTGGCTTCGGAGGCCAGAAACACGGCTGCAGCCCCCACCTCAGCTGGCTGGCCCATGCGGCCCAAGGGCTGGAGAGGAAAAAGGGCAAAGAAAGGAGGTCAAGGGGAGCCCCTACCTGGTGGCCACACACCCCAAGCCCGTTCATCCCACCTGAGTCTGGGCCTCCCCCTACCTGGGCCAAGGTGCCCTCTCGGACTGTGGCCGTGGGGTCTGGTGTGCAGGCTGCCAGCTCTTCCCACAGTGGAGTCCAGATGTTTCCTGGGGAGATGCTGGGGGAAGGGAGAAATCTGTCCCAAATGCTGCCTCCTGGGCAAACCCCCAGTCTTTGCCAGCCCTCCTCCCCCAGGAGGCTCTCGATCCACTTGAAGCTGCTTACCAGTTGACTCGGACGCCATACTGGCTTTCGTCCAGGGCCAAAGCTTTGGTCATAGCTGTTACCGCCCCCTGCAGAAAACAAGGCCCAGGAGAACATTCAGTTCCAGAGGATGTGGCCTTTCCATCCTCCCAGCCAGGAGGCATCAGAACCGGGGAGCCTGGCCGCCTCGCAAGCTTCCTGCAAACACACCAGACTCCTTTTCTTGGGAGAAACTTGGCACAGAGCAATTTCTCACAGGTTGTCCTGTCTTGTGGCTGAATCAGGGAGTTGGGTGTGGAATTCTTCTGGGCTCCTGCTCCTAAAGAGTCAGGGCTCAGCCACGAGTGGTGGAACACACCTGTAATCTCAATACTTGGGAGGTTGAGACCCGAGCCTCACAGGTTCAAGGCCAGTCTCCACAACTTAGCAAGACCCTCGGGAACATAGCAAGATCCTGTTTCAAAATAAAGGACTAGGGGCATAACTAGGAGGCAGAATGACGCTGGGTTCAATCCCCAGAACCAAAAGAAAGGAGAGGATATCACTATTTCAAGTCAGTAGAGTAGTTCACACCTGTAATCTCCGTACTTGGGAGCTGAGACAGGAGGCTTGTAGATTCGAGGTCAGCCTCACCGAGTGCACCCACCTACTAGGTTTATGTGTGTGACTCAGCTGTCTACCGCTTTCACAGCCGCCACTTTCTTCGCAATTCACACTGTCTTTATGGAATAAAGGTGATGATCCACCTAGTCATCCCCTGCATCCTGGACTCTTGGCACAGAGACAGTACTTTTCTGCAAGAAGTGCCCAGAGAGTCCCTGCTTCTCTCTCTCCTGTGTTACTGCTGTCCCTGTTACTCAGAAATTTAGCCATACCTTGTTTCAAAATATTAAACCTGGAGTGGTGGCCCACGCTTGTAATCCCAGCATTTGGGAGGCTGAGTCAGAAGGATTGCAGGGTTTGCTGCCACCCTCAGCAACTTGGTAAGACTGTTTCAAAATAAAGAATAAAAAATAGGGCTGGTGGTGCATGCTTGTAATCCCAGCACTGGAGAAGCTGAGACAGGAGGATCGCACAGGTTCGAAGCCAGCCTCAGCTACTTAGTGAGGCCCTCAGCAACTTAGTGAGACCCTGTTTCCAAATAAAGAATAAAAAAGGTCTGAGCCGGGCGTGGTGGCGCACGCTTGTAATCCCCACGCTTGAGAGGCAGAGACAGGAGGATCGTGCAGGTTCGAAGCCGGCCGCACGCTCTGGCTTAGAAGACCCTGTTTCCAAATTTAAAAAATGTAAAAATAGGTCTGGGAGTGTAGCCCAGAGGTAGAAGGGCTTCCAGGAACCCCAATACCACAAAAAAAAAAATAAATTAAATAAATAAAAAAATAAAAAAGGTCTGGGAGTATAGCCCAGAGGTAGAAAAGCCCCTAGGTTCCACCCCCCAGTACCACACACACACAAAAAAAAAATAGGGCTGGGGGTGTAGCTAGGAAGTAGAATGCCTCTGGGTTCAATCCCCAAAACCACCAAAGAAGAAGAAGAAGAAGAAGAAGAAGAAGAAGAAGAAGAAGAAGAAGAGGAGGAAGAAGAGGAGGAAGATGGAAGAGGAGGAGGAGGAAGAGGAGGAGGAGGAGGAGGAAGAGGAGAGCTGGGAATGTAGCTCAGAGGTAGAACACCCAAGGATTCAATCCCTGTACCAAAATAATAATAATCATCATCATCATCATCATCATCATAATGATGATGATGTCTGGACTCTAAGACAAGGTCCCTGGAGACTACAGTGGGAGGAAAGGTGGGGGGGGCGGGGTTGGTGGTACCTTGGTGGCCACATAGGGAACCGCTTGGGACTGGCCAATCACCCCAACCAGGCTGGAGATGTTGATGACGTTGCCCCGGCTCTTCCGCAGGTGGGGGAGGGCGAGCTAGGAAGGCAGACCAGAGGCAGGATCAGGCACGCAGGTCCCTGGGTCTCCGCAGTGCGCTGGAATTCAGCCACAGGCATCCTGCCTTTTGGAATAATGGCCATCTCCCAGGCATGGTCTTAGTTGGTCTCGGTAGCACCCAGGGGTAGCATCCAGCACTTTCTGTGGGTTCCCCTAGCACCCCTGAGTCTCAGTGCTTATGGAGTCCTCTCTCATTGTCTGAAGAGATTTCTCCCCTTGTCTCCTACTTGGTCTCTTTCCCGTAACCGCACACCCCATTAAGTTCTCTGCTACTTTCTATTTTTGACGTGCAAATTACTAACCTTGTCTGTGCCTGTTTCTTATCTGTAAAGGGGGTTAGTAGCTAGGCATGGTGGTGCATGTCTGTCATCCCAGTATTTGGGAGGTGGACAAAGGAGGATCGCGGGTTTGAGGCCAGCTTCAGCAACTTAAGGAGACCTTCAGCAATTTTGCAAGACTCTGTTACGAAATAAAAAATAAAAAAGAAGCCAGGAGTGGTGGCACATGCTTGTAATCCCAGTACTTGGGAGGCTGAGACAGGAGGATCGTGGCCAGCCAGGAGATTGTTCGTGGCCCAACCTCATATATTTAGGCCCTCTGCAATTTAGTGAGACCCTGTTTCAAAATAAAGAATAAGCCAGGTGTGGTGGCACACTCTTGTAATCCCAGCATTTGGGAGGCTGAGACAGGAGGATCGCGGTTCACCGACAGCCTCAGCTACTTAGTGAGAGCCTCTGCAACTAAGATCTTGTTTCAAAATAAAGAATAAACTGGGTGTGGTGGGCAGGCTTGTAATCCCTGTGCTTGGGAGGCGGAGACAGGAGGATTGCGCTGGTTTAAGAGACCCTGTTTCCAAATAAAAATATAAAATAGGTCTGGGAGTGTAGCCCGGAGGTAGAAGGGCTTCCAGGAACACCAGTACCACAAAAAAAAAAAAAAAAAAAAAAAAAAGAGGCCTCTCTGACCGTCCTATCTAAAACTGCAGCTTGAGCCAAGGGTGGAAGTGCACGCCTAAATCCCAGTACTTGGGAGGCTGGGACAGGAGGATTGCAGGTTCAAGCGCAGCCTCAGCAATTTAGACTCTCAGCAACCTAGCAAGACCCTATTTAAAAACATAAAATAAGCCGGGCATGGTGGCGCACGCTTGTAATCCCCGTGCTTGGGAGGCGGAGACAGGAGGATTGTGCAGGTTCGAAGCCAGCCTCAGCTGGTTTAAGAGACCCTGTTTCCAAATAAAATATAAATAGGTTTGGGATTATAGCCCGGAGGTAGAAGGCCCCTGAGTTCCATTCCCAGTACCACCAATAAATAAATATATATATATATATATATATATATATATATATATATATATATATATATATAATTAAAGGGGCTGAGGGTACAGCTCAGAAGTAGAATGCTCCTGAGTTCAATCCCCAGTATCACAGAAAACATATATTTTGAAACAGGGTCTCACTGAGTTGAAAAGGGCCTCACTAAGTAGCTGAGGCTGGCTGTGAACCCCAATCCTCCAGTCTCAGCCTCCAGAATGCTGGGATTACAAGCCTGTGCCACCACGCCCAGCTGTCCCTGGGTTTTAGAGAAGGGGTTCTCCCTCCTCCCCAGGGTCCTTGTGGTCACCCTCTCCTCTCACTCCTGTCAGCCTCTAGATCCTCCCTTCCTCCCTACCCCTCCTCCTCCTCAGTCCCTCGGCCCAGCCTTGTACCTGACTGGCTGCTACACTTCCTCATCACCCAACCTGAGCCACCCTCTTCCCAGCACCAGCCACACAGCTGTTACTCAATAAATATTTGTCCCTTGCTCCTTGAGCCCTGAGCCAGCAGTCCCACTCTCTTTGGCCAGTGACCTTCACCAGCCCCTCAAGGTCACTTGTTACCTGCAGGTAGCTACAGTTGGTCCTACAGGTTTTACTGGCCTGTGTCTTATGGGCCTCGATTTCCTCCCTCCCAGGCCTCCGGCCTCACTCCTGCCTGACCCTGGTATCCCAAATGTTTGCATGAGGGGCACCTTGCTGGTTCTTTTGGGGGAGAGACTGTACCCAGCAGCAAAGTAAAAAATACTAAAAGGGCTAGGGGTGTAGATGCCCCTGGGTTCAATCCTCAGCACACACAAAAAAAAGAGAGAAACAGACAGAGAGACAGACAGACCAGATACCACAATGTGGTCCTAAAGTTCTCATACATGCCCCCCCCCCACTCCACACAGCCCCTCCAGAGCACCAAACCCCTCTCACTGCCAGGCCTCAAATAGGCCCTCCCCTCCGTCAGGACCACAGTTAATGCAACCCCTGTTACGGTCCCAGATAAAAGCCTGGCATAAACCTCAGAACCAGCTAGTCTCCTGTTCCACACAGCACTCGTAATCCTCCGGGGCCTGGACACACATGTCCCCGTGTTTATTTAGTAGCACCTGGCTGCCCTCGAGGACCAGCTCCAGGTGCACTTTGCTCCGGTTACTTCCCCAGCGCCAGTGGGTAAGTACAGAAGTGAATGGATGGGTCCACTACACCCCCATGCTCAGACACCTCCTGAGGGTCCTACCGCCCAGAAGACAGCAATTAAATACTTTTTGTTGAGCCGGGCATGGTGGTGCACACTTGTCATCCCAGCATTTGGGAGGCTGAGATAGGAGGACCATGGTTAGCGGACAGCCTCAGCTATTTAGTGAGGCACTACACAACTCAGTGAGACCCTGTTTCAAAATAAAGAATAAAGCCGGACGTGGTGGCACACGCTTGTAATCCCCGCTCTTGGGAGGCAGAGACAGGAGGATCGCGCAGATTTGAAGCCAGCCGCGCTGGCTTAAGAGACCCTGTTTCCAAATAAAAATATGAAAATAGGTCTGGGAGTGTAGCCCGGAGGTAGAAGGGCTTCCAGGAACCCCAGTACCACCAAAAATAAATAAATAAATAAACAAACAAATAAATAAATAAATAAATAAATAAAGGGAGAGAGAAAGAAAGAAAGAAAGAAAGAAAGAAAGAAAGAAAGAAAGAAAGAAAGAAAGAAAGAAAGAATAAAAATAGGGCTGGGGGTGTAGCTCAGAGGTAGAATGCCCCTGGGTTCCAACCCAGTATCGCAAATAAAGAAATAAAATAAATACTTTTTGTTGTTGTTTTTGGTGGTGGTACTGGGGATTGAACTCGAGGGCATGTTACCTCCAAGCTACACCCTCAACCCTATTTTTAATTTTATTCAGAAACAGGGTCTCACTAGGTCGATGAGAATCTCACTACTTGCTGAGGCTGTCCTTGAACTACGATCCTCCTGTCCCAGCCTCCCAAGCGCTGGATTACAAGTGTGCGCCACCACGCCAGGCTTACATACCATATTAAATATTCCTAATCTCTCTGTTTTCTCTAGCCTAGACTCACATGCCCTGGCTTCTATCAGAATTTACAAAGGAGGCCAAAGACCCAGAAATTCTGGTTCAAGGCCCCTCCCCAAACCATTTTCTAGGCAGGAGCCCCAGAGTCAACATTTAGAAAGAGTTTCCAAGAGCCAGGTGTGGTGGCCCATGCCTATAATTTCAGTACTTGGGAGGTTGAAACAAGAGGATCGCAGGTTTGGGGCCAGCCTCAGCAGTTTAGCAAGACTCTTGGAAACCTAGCAACACACTGTCTCAAGAGAAAATAATAATAATAATAATAATAATAATAATAATAATAACCAAAAAAAAGGGATGGGGGCATAACTCAGAGGTAGAATGCCCCTAGGTTCAATCCCAGGTACTACATAAAAAAGTTTCCAAGGAATTTTGGTGCTGATGGTGGAGGTGATGGTAATGATAGTGTGGACATTAATTTTACTGTATTTTTCTTCTTTATGTGTGTGTGCTGAGGCTTATTTTTTAATTTTGAAAAAGGGTCTCACAGCCGGGCATGGTGGCACACACTTGTAATCTCAGTACTTGGGAAACTGAGAGAGGAGGTTCACAGGTTCGAAGCCAGCCTCAGCTACTTAGTGAGGCCCTCTGCAACTTAGTGAGAACCTGTTTCAAAATATAGACTGGAGCCGGGCGTGGTGGCGCACGCTTGTAATCCCTGCGCTTGGGAGGCAGAGACAGGAGGATCGCGCAGGTTCGAAGCCAGCCGCGCACGCTGGCTTAGGAGACCCTGTTTCCAAATAAAAATGTAAAAATAGGTCTGGGAGTGTAGCCCGGAGGTAGAAGGGCTTCCAGGAACCCCAGTACCACCAAAATATATATATATATATATATATATATATATATATATATATATATATATATACATACATATATATAGAGAGAGAGAGACTGGAGCTGGGCATGGTGGTGCATGCTTGTAATCCCAACATTTGGGAGGTTGAGACAGACAGGTCCCAGTTTGCAGACAGTTTCAGCTTCTTAGTGAGGCCCTCTGCAATTCAGTGAGACCCTGTTTCAAAATAAAGAATAAAAATAGGGCTGGGGGTGTAGCTTGGAGGTAGAATGCCCCTGGGTTCCATCGCCAGACACACACACACACACACATACACAAACACACACACAAGTGTGGCAAGCCGGCCCAAAGACACAAAATGACTCAAGGTTCATGATAAACCATAATACCTCACAGAGGGTAAAGTCTTTTCCAGGGCTCTCCTGAGGCTTCGGGTGTATTTAATTTAATTTTCTTCAACCCTCAAAATGGCTCGGAATTAGAGGACATTATTAGCTCTTCCCTCCCTTTTTTTTTTTTTTTTTTTTTTTTTTTTGGTACTAGGGATTGAACCCAGATGCATTTTCTATCCGAGCAACACCCCTGCACTTTTTAGTTTTTGTTTTGAAACACGGTCTTGCTAAGCTGCTGAGACTATCCTCAAACGTGATCTTCTCCCCTCAGCCTCTCAAGTACTGGGATTCTGTAATCATGTGCCGCCCACAGCTGGCTAACACCTGCCTTTTTTGATGTTAGCAATAAATGAACAAATATGTACATTCAGTAACCTCTGTGGATACGTTGTGAGTGTGTCTTGTGTCTGGAGGTGTGGTATGTTTGCTGAACTCTGGGAGACTAGAGCCAGAATTCACTGGCTGGGCAGGGGACTTACTCAAGTGCCAGGACATTTCACCTGGATTGAAAAAAAAAATCACTTTTTTTAGGGAGGGGGGATTCAACCTAGGGGCATTCTATCGCTGAGCTATACCTCCAGACCTATTTTTTTATTCTTTATTTTGAAACAGGGTCTCATTTAGTTGCAGAGGACCTCACTAAGTAGCTGAGGCTGGCTGCAAACATGTGATCCTCCTGTCTCAGCCTCCCCAGTACTGGGATTACAAGCCTGCGCCACCACTGCAGATTTTCAGCTAAATCTCAGATGGAACTCAAAGACAACGGCTAAGCTTCCCGTACCCTGGGGCCCCTCCCCTTCCTCTCCTCCAGCCTCTGCTCTCTCCCTCCCCTAGCTACCCTGAGCATCCAGTTGATAAGCCCCAATCTTCTCCAGACCTCAGTTCCCAGCACAGACCGGTGAATCCCACGGCCATTCCCAGGCGTAGGTCCAGGAACATCTCACATTCCAGTCCCCTCCCTAACCCGGATCTGCTGCTGCTGCTGCTGCTGCTGGCAGCTCTGTCCCTCCAGCTGCTGATTGTGGGGACCAGGAGGAACAAATAAACCCAAGAAAGCTTGAAGTAGTGGTGCACACCTGTAATACTTGGGTGGGGGAGGTGGGACAAGAGGATAGCAGGTTTGAGATCAGCCTCAGCAACAGAGCAAGGCCCTCTGCAACATAGCGAGACCTTGTTTCAAAATAAAAAGGGCTAGGGCGGGGCGTGGTGGAGCACACTTGTAATTCCAGCATTTGGGAGGCTGAGACAGGGGGACTGCGGTTCACAGACAGCCTCAGCTACTTAGTGAGGCCCTGTTTCAAAATAAAGAATAAAAAATAGGGCTAGGGGGTGTAGCTCAGAGGTAGAATGCCCCTGGGTTCCATCCCTACCTAGTACCGTAAAACAAATAAATGAATAAATAAATAAACAAATAAATAAAAATAAAAAATGTTAGGGTGTAGCTCAAAAGTAAAGCGCCAAGTCGGGCGTGGTGGCGCACGCTTGTAATCCCCGCGCTTGGGAGGCTGAGACAGGAGGAATCGCACGGGTTCGAAGCCAGCCTCAGCTACTTAGTGAGGCTCTCAGCAACTTAGTGAGACCCTGTTTCCAAATAAAATATAAAATAGGTCTGGGAGTATAGCCCAGAGGCAGAAAGCCCCTGGGTTCCACCCCCAGAACCACCAAAAAAAAAAAGTTAAGTGCCCCCAGATTCAATTCCATTACTGCACACACAGACACACACACACACACACACACACACACACACACACACAAATACTAGGAAGAAAACAAGCAGTGACCGTGGAGAGTGGATTTGTGAACAGCTGCCACAGATGTAAGGATAGTCAGGATGGGTACTTTTTTTTTTTTTTGGTGGAATTTTCTGAGGAAGTGACATTTGAATTGAGAATTCAGAGCCAGATCTGGGAAGGTTCCCTGGAAGGGCATTCCCAGTGGACGGAGCGGGACAGGCCAAGGCCCTGGGTGGGAAGCACCTCTCTGAGGAAAGTCCACCTC
Source organism: Muscardinus avellanarius (assembly GCF_963383645.1). Taxonomy (NCBI): domain Eukaryota; kingdom Metazoa; phylum Chordata; class Mammalia; order Rodentia; family Gliridae; genus Muscardinus; species Muscardinus avellanarius. Next base: position 60,742,377 of record NC_137796.1, read on the forward strand.
CCAGACCACATGTGGCTGCAGGCCTTGAGATGCTGAATCCTGGGGTGGCGCAGAATCAGGCCCGGGGTCGTGGTGTCCCCGCGGCCTGGACCTGACACCTCGATCTGATACTACAGTAGCCTCGTGGGGGTTTTCTCAAGCTGCAGAAGCGCTAGCTCTTAGCTTCTCTATGATCCTTCAGTGCCCTCGGGCACCAGAGAGGGACATGTCTTTGATTCTAACATATATTCGCTGTGTGGCAGCACCAGGCTGTCATAGCCTATTACTGACTCCCCAGGTTGACCAACATCTGTGCCGCCGCCATGTTCTTTTCTGTACGCAGTGCTGGGGATTGAACCCAGGGATGTTCTTCTACCTCCGAGCTGTACCCCCAGCTCTTTTTATTTATTTTTAAATTTTGAAACAGGGTCTCGCTAAGTTGCTGAAGTCCTTGCTAAATTGCTGAGGCTGGTCTCAAACCTGCGATCCTCCTGTCTCAGCTTCCCAAGTACTAGGATTATAGGCATGCGCCACCATGCATGGCATTTATTTATGTATTTATTAGTAATAGAGATTGAACCCAGAGGTGTATTATCTCCAAGTTATACCCTCAGCCCCGTTTTATTTTTTATTTTGAAACAGAGCCTTGCTAAGTTGCTGAAGGTCTCACTAAGTTGCCCAGGCTAGCCTCAAACCTAGGATCCTCCTATCTCAGCCTCCCACATACCAGAATTACAAGCGGGCTCCACAGCATAACACTGGTGTGTTCTTAACATCTCCTCCTACAGCAGTATGGAAGGTCCTGGAAGCTTCCTAAGAAGGCTGGGTTATACAGCTGCACAGGCAGCTTTAGTTGGATGTAGCAACTTCCACCCCTTCATCTTCTACAAAAAAACAGGGTACTGGCCGGGCGTGGTGGCACACGCTTGTAATCCCCGCGCTTGGGAGGCAGAGACAGGAGGATCGCGCAGGTTCGAAGCCAGCCGCGCGTGCTGGCTTAGGAGACCCTGTTTCCAAATAAAAATGTAAAAATAGGTCTGGGAGTGTACCCCGGAGGTAGAAGGGCTTCCAGGAACCCCAGTACCAAAAAAAAAAAAAAAAAAACAGGGTACTTTTTGTTTTGTTTTTTGTGGTACTGGGGATGGAACCCAGGGGCATTCTACCTCCGAGCTACACCCCCAGCCCTATTTTTTATTCATTTTGAAACAGGGTCTCACTGAGTTGCAAAGGGCCTCGCCAAGTAGCTGAGGCTGTCTGCAAACCGCGATCCTCCTATCTCAGCCTCCCGCCGAATGCTGGGATGACAAGCGTGCACCGCCACGCTCAGCTAACAGGGTGCTTTTGGAATGAGGAGAGCAAGCTAAGAAACGGAAGACATTTGCTTTTGCACAAAACGAGTCACAGGAGCTGGCGGCCGGCCTGGCCTCACCTTGGTCACGGTGTAGGTCCCCAGAAGGTTCAGCTCCAGCAGCTGTCGGAAGCCCTGGGCGGAGGTCTCCTCCAGCCACTGTGGGGGTGGGTCTAAGGGGGAGACAGAAAGATGAGGAAACGCAATGGGGGGGTGGCGGGACAGGTGGGGCGCCCGGCAAGGGGGCAGGGAACGTGTCAAGAAAGAGGGCTGCACGGTGGCTTGTGAGCAGGCGGGCTCGGGTGGCAGGAAGCCCCCCACCCCGTTTGAATCTCAGCTCGCTCCTTCCTGGCTCTGTGACTTGGGGTGAGTCTCCTTTCCTTTCTTGGCCTCAGCTTCCTCATCAGCCGGGTGGGATGGCATGTACCTGTCATCCCAGGACTTGGGAGGCTGAGACAGCAGGATCGCAGGTTCCAGGGCAGCCTCAGCAAGTAGTGAGAGTCAAATTGACCTAGTGAGACCCTGTTTCAAAATAAAGATAAACATAAGAGCCAGGTGTGGTGGCCCACGCTTGTAATCCCAGCATTTGGGAGGCTGGGACAGGAGGATCTTGGTTCACGGACAGCCTCAGCTACTTAGTGAGGCCCTTTGCAACTCAGTGAGACCCTGTTTCAAAATAAAGAATAAAAAATAGGGCTGGGGGTATAGCTTGGAGGCAGAATACTCCTGGGTTCCATTCCTAGTAATGCAAAAAAAAAATGGGGGGACTGGGGATGTAGCTCAGAGATAGAACGTCTTTCGGTTCAATCCCCAATACCGGGGGGGGGGGATGTCTGATTGGCATAGGGGAATGGCTACAGATGTATGGAATATAGACTGCTGGAGGGATGTGGCCCATGACTGTTCCTGGAATCTGGTTAGCTTGGGAGCCTGCACAAACTTGGCTACTTGGTCTTCGAGCATTAATTATCTGGTGGAGGGCAAGGTTGTTGCGGACACAGGCCTCTCGGAC